>NC_056744.1:1583826984-1583894484 GCF_019279795.1 Protopterus annectens | reverse complement strand
CTGGTTCAAATGGTGGGAGTGTCAATTTTTCTAGCATGAAATTCAAGTCCCATGCTGGTAATGGTGGTTTCCTAGGAGGTTTTACATTCTTGATCCCTCTGAGGAATTGCCTGAGTAGAGGATGTGAGAAGACAGGTGGATCGAAGCTGTATTCTGCAGAAATAGCTGATGCATGTATCTTGATGGAGGAATAGGACAGGCCTGTATGAAGAAGCTCTGCCAAGTACTCCAGGATGCTAGCAATGTCTATGTTGGACACATCTTTTCCTTTTTCAGCACTCCAAGCGGCAAACCTTTTCCATTTTCCTGCATAGTTCCTTCTTGTTGAAGGTCTGCGGGCTTCAAGGATAATGTCTTTAACCCTTTGAGATAAGCCTGGGTTAGTTGTTGTTATGTGATGTTCCAGGCAGTCAGTTGTAAGGTTTTTAGGTTTGGGTGTAGGATGCTGTAGTTGTTCTGAGTTAACATCAAAGGCATCAGGGGTATTGACCACATTCTCCCCTGTGACATGCTCCTCAGCAAAGGATACCAGTGTTGTCTTGGCCAATTTGGAGCTATCAGAATTATCCTTGGGCGTTCCCCTCTGATTTTCAGTAGTACCTTGTGCATCAAAGGGAGAGGTGGAAATGCATAAGCTGTTAGGCCTTTCCAACTGAAGGACAGAGAGTCCAACTTCCATGCAAGCGGGTGGAACGTCCTTGTGCAGAATTTCTTGAGCTGGTGGTTGAGTGGGGATGCGAATAGGTCTATTTGGGGCATTCCCCATTTCTTTGTGATGGTCTTGAAGATGTCCGGGTGCAGCATCCATTCGTGAGCATCCAAGGTGGTTCTGCTTAGTATGTCTGCTAGGATGTTTTCTTTTCCTGGCACAAATATTTCTTGTAACTGGATGTTGTGGCTCAGAGCCATGTTCCAAAGATCCATAGTCATTCTGCATAGAGGGTAAGAATGGGTGCCTCCCTGCTTGTTGATGTACCACATGACAGTGGTGTTGTCTGTCCTTATCATTAAATGGCCTTCTTTGAGGAATGGCCTGAATTTCTGGATTGCTAATTTTACTGCCAGCATTTCTTTTTGGTTTATGTGCAGGTGCAGCTGGTCTGGAGTCCACAATCCTTGTATGCATTTGTCCAACATGTGCACCCCCCAGCCTAGGTCTGAGGCGTCTGTTGTGATGGTTTGGTTTGCTTGACAGTTGTGGAAGGGCAAGCCTGTGTTTGACTGGCATGCTTGGGCCCACCATAGGAACTCTTGCTTGAGGCATGGAATTAGTGGGATTTCGGCTTCTAAGCTGTGCCTGTGCTGAGACCATAAATTCTTTAGGTACCACTGTAATTTTCTCATATGCAGCCTGGCATAGGGGACCAGGAGTATGCATGATGCCATAAAGCCTAAGGCCTGCAGTACTTTTCTTGCTGTTAGTTTGTTCTGCTTTGTTAATGCCAAGAAGTAAAGAGGAAGTTGTTCTTGTTTTTCTGCAGTCAGGAATGCCATTTGTTTTACTGTGTCCAATTCTGCACCCAAGAAAGTTCTTGTCTGGGATGGGATCAGTCTTGACTTTTTTAAATTGACTGTGTATCCCAGGGCTTGTAGTAAGCAAATGACCCTTTGTAAATCTGTTGTCAGCTTGTTTTTGTTGTCCGCTTGTAACAGGCAGTCGTCCAGGTATGGATAAATTTGGATTCCCTGTAGCCTGCAATGAGCGATTACTGATGCCAGGCATTTTGTGAATACTCTGGGCGCAGTAGATAAGCCAAAGGGCAATGCTGAGAATTGATAATGCTCTGATCCTGCAAGAAATCTGAGGTATCTTCTGCAATTTGGTCGTATGGGGACGTGCAGGTATGCCTCCTTGAGATCTAGAGTTACCAGCCAACACTCCTTGCCCAGCATGGGAAGAAGTTGCTGTAGGGTCAGCATTTTGAATTTTGGGACAATGACGTCAGTGTTTAAGGCGGACAGGTCGAGTATAGGTCTCCAACTTTTCTCTTTTCTTGGAACTAGAAAGAGTCTGGAGTAGAATCCTTTGCCCCGTTGTGCTATTGGAACTCTTTCCACAGCTCTCATCTGTGTTAGTTGAACTACCTGCTTTAGAGCTTCTGCTTTTTGAGTTGGAGGTAGGTTTGGCATTCCTCTTTTCACTGGTAAGGTGTGGAAGTGGAACCTGTAGCCTTGGTCTATGGTTTGTAAAATCCACTTGTCTTTTGTGATATAGTGCCAATTTTTTGAAAATAAGGTTAACTTTCCGCCTAAAGGTGCTGCTATTTGCTCCCTGGTAGGCGGTGTCAGAGGCCAGTCACTGTGATTGTCCTGTTGCAGTGGCAGTGGTTGTGTCCGTACCTCGGTGGTTATTGCCTTGCCACTGGCGTCCTCTATAAGCGCCTCCTCTGGCTTGATTTCTACCTCTAGAGCGTCTATACCTGCCTCTTTGAGATCTTGAGGGATCTGGAAAGGACCAATTTTTGGCAGGCCAGTTCCTGCTAAACCTTGGGGGCTGAACCTGTAAGAAATCCTTAACTGTTTGAACAGATTTTGCCTTCTCCTCCATTTTCTTCATTACTTCCTGAGCAGGGGTACCAAAAAGACTGTCCTTATCCATCGGAGCATCTAACAGCTTTGCTTTAACATGATCCGGCAGGACCTGCTCTTTCAACCATGCATGCCTTCTTATTACTGTGCCAGTCATGGCTGACCTAAATGAAGCCTCCAGTGCATCATAGCCACATTTTAAAGAATGGTTACTAACCTGCTGTATGTTATTTACCATTTCTAAAACATATTTCTTATCTAAGGATTCATCAGAGGACAGTTTCTTAGATAACTGATCAAGCATAAACTCTTGGTATTGGATCATGTGAAACTGACAGTTTAAAGCTCTGGCTGAGAGAGTAGCAGAGGTGTATACCTTTTTGCCCCACCTGTCTAAGGACCTGGATTCCCTTTCAGAAGGGAGAGGGTTCTTTGCTGAGGTAGAAGCTACTGCCTTAGGCCCTTGGGAAATAGTCTCAGGATCTGCAAGTGGGGCCTTGAAAAGGTGGTGATGAGTGTGAGGTACCCTGTAAAATCTGTCTGGTTTTGCAGGGGCAGGGGGTAAAGAATCAGGTGCAGTGCAAACATCATTAAATGCATCATCCACAACAGGCAAGACTGGAGGTATAGCTAAGGGTCTATGTTGCGGTAAGTGCAGAAAGGTCCTAAGCCTTTTTCTTGAATCTGAGAAATCTTGTCCCTGCCATTGGAATTGTTCTCTCATGGCATGTAAGGTTTCCCCAAAGGAAAATTCCTCTGGTGGAGAGGCAGATGGAATGGATTCATCAGCATCGAGTCTTCATAAGTAGAAAAAGGAGCCTCTGGCTGATCTGTAGTATGTGAGTCATCCAAGAATCATCAGAAGACTCTGGCTGGGGCTCTGCCCTAGGTCTCTTTCTGGGGCTGAGAGGCCCTGTCAGGGTGAGATTGGGATCCCCTAATTAAGGAGATTAAATCCTCTGCCAGAGTTAGCGTTTGAGAACTAGAAGTGTGTCTGTGTGAGGGGGCCTTAACAGGCACTGATTTAACAGTTTTGGCTGCTTTGGCCCTGGTAAAGGCCTTTATAGACATGGCAGCAGGAGGCCTAGCAGCACCACGTGCTGGGGTAGAGGCATCCAAAGGGATGGTGTCCGATAAATCAGTAGAAACCACAGTAGTAGGCAAAACTTCAGAGGCCGATTCAACTAAGGTAGTAGGGGCCTCAGTAGTAGTCATGGATTCGGCTGAGGGTTGACCGGTTTTCTCGGTTTCGGCCGAAACCGAGACACTCTCGGTTTGCTTAACCGTGGTTTCGGCCGAAACCGTGGACCGCGAGTGTCGGTCTTTTTCCTTGCGTTTCTTAACTATTTGGGTAGTCGGAGGATCCGACGGCATAATGTACGCAAAGTCTGAGCCGAAAAACTGTTCAGCAAACTCCGACCGACGCCTAAGCGTTCGTCGGTTGAAGGAAGCACAGGCTAAACAGGCAACTACGTCGTGGTCTGGGCCTAAACAAGGTAGGCAGTATGAGTGGAAATCTTTATGAGGTATTTGTTTCCCACAAGTTAAACAGTTATTTACTTTTTCTGACATCGGCTGAGGCAAGAAAGAGTCCCCAACGGGGTACTTAGCTTTTTAGAAGTCTTCGAAGTAGTATTCGGTAGTAGGAATCTCTGGATCTGACCGACCGGCACTTGCGAACAGCTTCTGCTTCGGGCGCCACGCGGCAAGAAAGACTGAAGAAAATGGCGTCGGCTGATGCCTTTATACCCGAAGACCAGCAGAGATGACGTCGGGTGAAGTGCGACATCAGCCGAAGCCGGACCCAGACTTTGGAATCCGGCCGACCGAAGGGCTGCCTGACGACAGGACAACCCATTTGTTATGACTGCAGATGCATCCTTGAAGGACATCCAGAAACAGTGGAAAGCAGAAGCTCACCAGATCCAAATTTTCAAAACAACCGGAACAAAAGTTAAGTATAAATAACGATTCCTGCTGTTTGTAGCCAAAGAAAGTCACAATCGTAGTAATTCCAAAGCTAACGTGCTGAATCCAGTAAAACTTTTTATTATCACGAACAAAATAAAATAGAAGCAAACAGAGTGAAGAACAAGCGCTTTCGCCTGGTGATACCGGGCTTTTTCAAGTACAGCCATCTTTCAAATGCACTGAGCTTAAATAGTTTAACAAAAAAAAATTAGTCAATCAAAAAATGAATTTGAATAAATAATCCAATTAGTCTTTAGTGAATTGGTGATGAACACTCGAAACTGCAGTAACCATTCTACATAATTAAAAATGCAAAACCTTGATTTTTTTTTAAAAAAGCTTGAATATTAATAAAAACATAAAAAGTCAGGTATGTTGTTGAATAGTGAAAAACAACTTCTTTTCAATTACATTGCATCCTGCCGTAAAAATTAGGGAAGCTTTAATAAACTTTTAACCCTTGTTTGTGAGCAATAACTTAAGTAGCTAAAATAATAAGAATACAGGATATATCTGTACCTGCACAAAAACAGTCTACCTGAGTTAATCTCCCATAACTAAGTGAGTGTGTGCAGTGTTGTACTGAACTTCCCTTTATCAAAGAGCTACATAATTCCATGTGTAAAATTCATAATCGTAATATAAACAAATAAATGTTAAATGAATGTTAAAAAAATAAACCAAATAATATAATCTATAATAAATATTGATCTTGGATGTATGTAATTCTAGAAAATCGTATATCAGTCCACGATAATTATGCCGCCAACACATTAAGGTACATGTGCAGTTTTTTGTGTGTGTAATGTTGATGCGGATTCATCGGTTGCAATAATTAGTGCGCTTGTTAATAAATTTTAAAAAAATATTAGAAATATTAAAAATGTATGGAAAAATATTAAAAATTGAGACCATCTTGTGAACTTAATAATAACGATATTTATAACAAATAAATAAATAAGTTATAAAACGTTTCTGTTAGCCTTTAGTATATAGGACAAACTAATATTTTCATTCAACCCTGGGTGCTTAGTAGCGTCTAATTTTAATTGCCAGATAAGCTCCCTACTACCAAGCCTGGTCTCCCAGTCCCCCCCCCCCTTGGGTCATGAGTCACCTTTTCTAGGACGAAAAATTTGAGGGACATGCTCGGGCAAGTAAGGGAATGCTTAAAAAATGCATTAGTATCTTTCTTTTTGTCAACTTCATATAAATGCTCATAGATTCTACGTTTAAGTGCTCTTTCTGTCTTGCCCACATAAAAAGCTGGGCAGACTTGGCATAAACCCAAATAAACCACCCCAGTCGATGTACAAGAGTAGTGACTGTTAGCAATTAAAGTGAGTTTTCTAGAGGGTATATTAACATGGTCATCTTGTAAAATATAGGAACATTGGTGACATCTACCACAACTAAATGTTCCCAGCCTTTTAATAAAACCATTGTTGGGGTGTCTCTGCGTAAAATGCATACTCTGTTCAAAGATTCCCTTGAGATTGGTGTCCCTTTTTCTTGTAAAATTAATAGTTTTGGGGAGAAAATCACTAATATCTTCCTGCATTGTAACAATTGGCCAAAAACTTTTAATAGTGTTCTCTATAAAATACGAGTCACTGGTATAAGTATATACAAAATTCTTGTGTGTGTTAGTTTCAACTTGTTTGGCTGGTAAAGGTAAACCTATTCCTAATAGGGGGGGATAAAAGCAGTCTCTTTTCTTCAAAACCTCTGCTAATGTTGTTTGGAAGAGTAGTAAGGGGTAGCCTCTTTCTAAAAATAACGTTCTTAAAAATCAACCTCCTGAAAGAAAAGATCCAGGGAACTGCACATTCTTGAAGCCCGGATGAGCTGTCCTTTTATGATTCCTTTTTTGATATACAGTGGGTGACCACTGTCAAAGTGTAAAAAAGTATTTGAATATGTGCTTTTTCTGTAGATTTGTGATTGGAATCCATTCTTTTTTGTATCTTTGGTTAGTAGAACATCTAAATAGTGCAGTGTGTTGTTACTGATTTCATAGGTGAAAGAAAGAAAACCTGTTGTCCTGTTTAAATAGTCAAAAAATTCTAGGAATTTTTCTTTTGACCCCTGCCAAAGAATACAAATATCATCCAGATATCTTTTGTAGTAAACTATAAATTGCTTCCACATAGTAGAGTGGATAAAGAGCTTTTCCCATTTATGTAATACTACGTTAGCATATGCCGTAGCACATGGAGCACCCATTGCTACGCCACTTTTCTGCTGGAAGAATTCACCATTAAAATAAATGAAGTTGTTGTGTAGAGTGATGTCCATGAATTCTACTATGAGATTTATTAAATTGTTGCTCAACCCTGCTTCCGTGGCTAATGTCTCACTGAACCATTCTATGCCCGTGTCGTGTGGTATACTGGGGAAAAGCTCGACAATATCTATAGTTATCATAAAAATATCAGAGATGTCAATGTCCAGAAGCATACTGGCTAAAAATTCCCATGAATCTTTACATACAAACTCGAGTGTGGACACAAATTCTTTCAAATGGAAATCCACAAACTTGCTTAGGGGCTCAGTGATGCTGAAAGGAAAGGACTGGGAAGACAGAATGGATAAGCAATTCACAAAGTAACAATGAGGGATATATATACGTCTCCCAAATATGCAACAAAAATCTAGAAGATTTAGGATCTTTGCTTGGAAGTGTTTACGTAGGTATTTTTATATGACAAAATCAGCTGAACCAGCAAGGTATTTTTATACCCTGAGTAGACTCCAAAGAATTTTTCCGCAGGTGGACAGCAAATGCTGGAGGTGTGATGGGGAAGAAAGAGGTAACTGTTAACATATTTTCGTGGAGTGTAATGAGTTGGCAGACTTTAAAGATTCCTTGCAGACTGCTTTGTCAGAGATACTGGGTGAGCAAATTGGTATAACTAAGGAAATTATTTTTTTTAAGCCATGACACAGAATCAGAATTGCCTAGACATAGGAAGACCTTGCTGGGTCCAATTTTGGTAGATACCAAAAAAAATCAATTACTAGAAAATGGAAATCAAAGTCTAAATCAGCTGTACTAGAAGGAGTGAATATAATAAGAGAAATAAACCAACTGGAATTTGGCTCTTTAGAAACGGGTAGGAGCAAATTACATAGGAAAAAGTGGGAATTGTGGGAACAATATACACACAGGAGGGACATGGTTTAAAAGAAGGCAGGATTTGAATGAGCTATATGTCAAGACTGGCAATGACTGGATAGATAAGTGATTCATAGATTTGTACTAGGCTAACTGTCCTTGGGGGGGGCCATTTTAAGCCTAACCAGTTACCCCATGTGAGAATCAAACTCTGCACCTTGTGTTTCTACAGTAAGCACCTTAACCATTACACTAACCTCCCACCAATGTATAATGTTTGCAACAAGAATTGTGTCAACGTGGCTTGTAGTGTATAATGTTCGCAACTAGAATTGCGAGAATCAAACTCTGCACCTTGTGTTTCTACGGTAAGCACCTTAACCATTACACTAACCTCCCACCAATGTATAATGTTTGCAACAAGAATTGTGTCAACATGACTTGTAGTGTATAATGTTCGCAACTAGAATTGTATCAGGATGGTTTGTTTTCATTTATATAAATGTAAGATTAGCTATATCATATGTGATAATTTAATAAAGACGTTTCTTGTTTTAAAAACAAAAAACAAAACAAAACAGAAGTAGTCTGGCAGGTAAGTATACTATCGGAATGTGTAAATAAGTTTTGATGATTACATACACATGTATCGCTCTAAATGCAGAGGGTCTCTCAAGGTTGGGTATTTTGTTGCGAAGATGCTTAACATTGAGCAGAACCACATTGATGAGATCTTACAGGTTCATAAGTTTACAATAGGCTAGTGAACACTAGGGCCTTTATAAGCCTAGCCACACACCCCTACAATTTTTCCCCATAGTACCTTGGGCATCTATTAGGAAGAGGGCTGTGTTAGTAAGGCGGTAGCTAAGGGTTCTTGCGGGGTGAGGTGTTAATTGGAGAATATTTTGCTTACTGACAGTCTCAGTCCATCAAAGACATGGGAGACAGACCCGAGGAATTTACAATTTCCCATCCAGTGGTCAAGATTTCATTTGACTATGGTCAGGGATGAACTCTGATTCACATGGGTGGGAGCCTACTGTATAACATGGGGATCCTTTGAGACCTACATCTCTTTCTACAGCATATTTTATTTATGTCACAAGTGAAGTTCAAATCCTTGGATCCAGGGTTTCTGGTGCTGTTTGTTTTGTGGATGTGTAAAAGATCCACCACGGCTGGATCTGAGGATGCCTTACAAACTAGGCATAGATCACCTCTCAGTAGTCTGTTGGAGAACAGTGCAGAGATAGAGGCCTTTAGGCAACCTATGCAAGGCAGGAACACTCTTGCCCTGTACTGTGCTGGTGAGGAACTTTTTGGGGCATTCCAACTGTTGCAAATGTCTGGTTAGGTACATGCCAGAGGGGACACTGTACTTAGTGATGGGTCTGATAAGGGCTGAGTAGAGTGGTATGACTTCCTTAGTCCTGGATGCCATATGCTTACCTATAAATTGGGTGACATAGAAAGATTTTCTTACTGGCTTTGATATGTGTGGGTCGAACACAAGATTAATATCTACATATGCTACCAAATCCCTAACTACCAGGTTAACTCTTATGGGTGTTTAATTAATGCAGTAATTAACTTGGTTGGCAAATTTCCAAAGGACATTATAATGCATTTCTTGGTGCTGAGTATTCAGCAGTGGCTTTAACAGTTATTTGTCTGTGTTAGACCCTCTTACAAGATGATGGTGCCATGGGGGGAGATATACAACAGCTCACAATTTACAGTCATCTGTGAACTTAGGTGCAACGTTCGTCCCATGTCTGTGAACAACAGATCCAGTATGTTTGATCCTCTGGTTGCAGCATGCACTATCTGGTCGACTGTTCATGCTGACGAAGTCCAGAAAGTATTGTGCCTGTAAGTCTGAGGCAGTGTACGTACCCAGTCTACAGAAGGGTAGTAGAAGTCACCCATGAATAGGGTATTTTTATAATAAGCACCTCTAATATGTCTAAGTACAAGTTGTGAGACTCTTGGGACACAGAAGGTGACCTACAGCTAGCTAAGATATGGCAAGGGACCTTATCAATGGTGACTTGCACAAGGATGAACTCTATAGCATCATCCTGTATGATCAACCTGAAGGCATATTTGTTGCTAATGTAGAATGAGACACCTCCACCTTTAGTCCCAGTTTGTGCTGTTGTTGGTGTAAATGTGTGAAAGGCACTGTAACCTTGCACTACTTTTTACTACTTTAAACAGTCTCAGTAACAGCACAAATGAATCCATTCTCCAGAGTTAGATGAGTCTGTAGAGTGTGGAGTTTTTTGTTGAGGTTCCCAGCACTGAACAGTAACAGCGTAAAGGTGTTGAGTCTTTTTTTGCCGTGTTGGTATTTTGTCATTTTTGGCACTGCCTAAAAAAAGATCTTAGGGTATGATAAAGTTTTAGATAATATCCAAAAGACTTGGGGCGGGGTGGGGGTGGGGGGGGCAGGTGGTCTGTTAACCATGTCCTCTCATGTTGACAGATATTTAATCCCCATGTAATGACATCAGAAAATAATACAATTATTAAAATCAATTTTATGATTATACTGTGGCACCATCCTTGGCTAGATTACTGTTGAGTGCAGGGCTTTTACCTGTCTGTGACACATTCAAAGAGATCCACAATGTCTCTTTTCATATACTCCAGTGAGGAACATCTCAGGTCATTTACACCTATATGGACCATGACAGAATCACATTTGTACTGGGTTGCAGTGACTTAAGTGGCTGCATGATACGGAGGACCCTGGCTCCAGACAGGCAACTAACTAATCTTCTCCAACTTGGTGAGTGGGGCATTTGTTAACCATACAATGGAATCACAAATGACAAGAGTATTAAGTAAAGAGTTTGCCGTATGGGCTTTGTTCTTTGCAGACCACTGGGTGCAGGCATAAGTGTGGTGTTTGATGTGCTTTTGGTGTGTGCTTTAGTGATTTGCTAAGGAAAGGTCTTGCCTGCATCTGGGGAATGCCTAGTGAGTTCCGACATCGCTTTGCATTTCCCTCAGGGTTTTGTACATCCGAGCATTTACCCTCACACAGACCGTCACCCATGTCATATTCGTAAGTGTAAGGGTCTAAAGGGCTCTAGAGATGTCAGAGATCCTGGCACCTGAAAGACCATTCACTGTCATTCTCTTCTTGTCTAAACTAGTCACAACTAAATCGGTGCATCTGACTGTGGATTTTTATTTGTAGAATGGTTTGGAGTAGTGGATTTCAGATTAACTACGTCCTGATGACTCTCTATTGTGGCTATACCAATGGGTGATGTGGTGTGTGGCTTTCATGGACACTAGACATAAAGGATCTAGAAGACTTGGGCAATGACTTTTTTATTTATTTATTTTATATCTTCAGCGTAAGATAACTCTGTGTGCATTTGAGTGGAGTACTATAGAACAGTGTTGTTGCTCACAGACTTTTTTTTGTAAGAGAATTACCTCCATGTTACTTAAAACTTGCATCTCTCAGAAACAGTATGCATTTTGCTGTGTAAGAGGTCATTGTCTGTGAACACTGCAGTTGCTACACTGTCTGAGGATACCAAGTGCTATGAGGATGACAATTGGGGGGCTGTCCATCCATTTTAGTTCAGAAAATCAGAACTTGACATTTCACTGCCTAGTTATTAAGCAGAAGATGCAGATTTAATCAATTTAAATTTAAACTGCAACTGATTTTAGTTGTGTGTGTGCACGTGCATGTGTATACAACATCACAGTTAGTTTTACTATATGGGATAATACCAGTTGTTTATCTAGCTGAACTATATAACACTGACTTATGCAGTACAGCCGCCTTCTTCTTTTGGCTGCTCCTGTTAGGGGTCGCCACAGCAGATCAACCGTTTCCATTTCCTCCTGTCCTCTGCATCTTGCTCTGTCACACCAACCACCTGCATATCCTCTCTCACCACATCCATAAACCTTATGCAGTACAGCCTATGGGTTGAATTACTTTGCAAAAATTAAAAAGAAACTGCCTTTGTGTATCTAAATACAGGATGCATAGTGCTGCATGGAGCAACACTGTTCAGCATTCCCAAGCAGGAAAAATGAAAGAGACAATGAAAAAAAAGCTATGGCTTCAGCAAATAATGCAAAATCCCTAGAAACAGTCTCAAATTATTCCCTACCATAGAATAACCAGTACAAGCTCTTATCTTACAAACTCTGTGAATTAAGTTGGCCAGTTTTGATAAAGTGCATTTAAGGCAGAAAAAAGCAACTTTAACATTAGAAACACACTTTTACAACACTGCGGGAAACACAGTCAAAGGGATTGCAAATACAACAGCTGGTGAGCATTTTTTCCATAAAACAGGTGAAATTCCAGTAAAAGTTTGAAAAATACAACAATGCAGAAAACTGTAGGTGACTAAGTGCAGATGAAAGCAAATACTTTCTTGCTTTACTAATACCAATTTTATCCCCCTGCCCCATACCAATTTTATCCCCCCGCCCCATGGTTCAAAGAAGTGCACCTTTATGTAGGCTCTGGATAAACACCTACATACTACCCCTTACAAGAAGGGAGCTTGCAACCACAGCAACCAGAATGCAACAACGTACCCATTATGCCACAGATAATGCATCCTTGGTTTTGTTAGCAATGGACAACTTAACTTAGAGACTGCAGGCTTTTCTGGATCACGTACAAGTGGGGGATGCTTAGCTCTGTTGATTTTTTTGTTTTGCAGATGACAGTACATTACTGCTATCAGAGGTCGATAACTTGTCACCAGGCATACTGGATACTTTTCAAAGGTTTACACAGGAGTTTGGACTTTATCAAATGTGCTAACCAAATGTGATTAGAATAGGGAGAGGGATTCTGGTTAGAAAGTCAAATAGGGATCTGGATGGTAGCCAAAGGGAAACATAAATGACAGCTGGATGGCTTCAAAGGAGTGGGACAGACAGAGGTAAGGGGTGAAGTAAATGGGAGTGGAATGTAGTCAATGGCTATTGTACAAAAGGCAAGGGGAAAGGAGAAAATGACAGATAAAGGGTTTTGATTTGAGGGACAGAAAGACTTCTAGGGGGAATACGCCTTGCTCTTGAAAGGTCAAGACAGGCAAAACTTAAAAGGAAGCCTGGCTGTTGGTTGCTAGGTATTCTGCACAGAAATGCAGGAGGCGAGATACTGAAGCACAACGGCTAGAGGAAATTACACATGGTGGGGCTGTTGTAGAGGAGATTAGAGTTTTCACCTGATGTGCATCTAAAGGGAATGTGTATATACTGACGTTAATTTATTAGTGATGAGTAATCTAATGGGGGTGGGAAGGGTGTTTCTTGTTCTCTATTTCATTGCTTTGTGGGAAATGTGCTCAAACTTGTGTACATGGTTTAACAAGTAATGAAATGGGTGAAATGCTTTCCAGATCATTCACTTCAATAAACATGACAAAATAAAATCGTGCCTCCACTGTTGGTCCATGGCCCTTTTTATGTTGGTTAGATTTATGCAGTGAAGTAATATCGGAGATTCTTGACATGTCTGCTTTGCCAGGTACAAAAGTTACAAAAGAGTCTACTGTAAAAATCATTAACACTTACCTGGTATTACACCTCACCTCCATCTAAACTTTATATCTCATACAAATGAAGACTAATGACTCACATATAGCATTCATCCTTATAAAATTCAAGCCCATCAATCCATGTACCCTCCCCATATCTCTTTGTTTCAAGACAGACAGAATAATCAGAAGACAAACATAATGATCCAACAGAAACAGAATGGCCAGACTTTCCATTTCTAAAATCTATGCCACTGCAGCATAACACAAGTTCACCGCTGCAGACTTGCTCTCATTCATTACAAAGCTCCCTTAAATTATTTAAAGACATCAAAAAACATTTTCATAAAAAATTATTGGACTTCCATACAAAGCCATTCCTCCGCACCATTAAGACCCATTCAATACGCACTACAAACCACATAACACAAGAGGATATTTTCATTGAAGTTTAAATGCAAAGTATGTGAAATGTACCGCAGCTAGCAAAGATGATGGAGATGTACCATAACTGCAAAAAGCACATTGAAGCACACATTTTATAAATGCCAAAATGTTGGAAGTAATTGCATACTCTTCCTTATTCCTGTACCTCGAGGCAAACTTCTTTGAGCACTGCTGAGTGAAGTAAGAGTTTATCACTAGAAAAAGGATGAATGCTACACTGCTACTCCAGCTGTCTTTCAGGAATGCATCAGGCCTTTACAACAAGACGTTCTCTACCACTCTGAGTCACTGCCATACAATGGCCAACCGCTATCTATTTCACCAACAGTTTTGCTGGTTAACTGGGAAAATTAGTGGTTTATGTTACAATGCTCTACACTTTGAGGCTGAAAAAAATCTCACATATGGCAAAAAAATTCAAATGCAGCTTTTTGTGGAAGAGCTTTTGTAGGAGGGCCATGTCCTAATAGCCTCTACATACAAGGTCTTTGCCAAACAAAAGAAAACATTCTAAACCTAAGGTCACACATTTTTAAAATAGAATATTTCCTCAAAGATGCATGGTAAAGCTTCTGTTTCATGGTTTAGCCTATGAAGAAACCTAAATGGGACAACATGCGGTGTAACTATACTACATACCTCTTACACATAGTTAAAGTTGAAGAATCTATCTATTGAAAATAAACAGTGTACTCACTTCCTTTACAAAGATCATCATCAGACTTTCTGTAAGAGCACAGTTAAAACTTTCCCCACTTCATTCCCTAGTTCTCCCTTCCTGCCCCACCTACAATGCTGTATACTCTTGACAGCTATGTAAGAATAAATGTTTCCAGTGTACCTTTCAAAACACTTGAATAAAATAATTAGTTAAAAAGGCATGAGCATACCTGCAGGAAGATATCATCGATTAGTTCAGAGTCAGGCTCAAGCAGCTTTTCCTCTTCTTTGCTTTTTGACGAACTGTTTATTTTGGAAACATCAGGAAGGCCCTACAAATAAAATATACCACAGATATTAACACTTCCGCACAGTAAGTACAGTTGTGTGACATACTTAAGAGTTGGTGAATGAAAAATTTACATCTCTCTCTGGCAGCTCTTCATTCTTGAGTTCCAGCTCACTTGCTAGCCAGGTTGACGCTAACATGCTGTGACACTTATAACTCAGCTTCAGAAACAGACCGACTTTACATGCTGAAGTTACACACACACACACACACACACACACACACACACACACACACACACGTGGAACCACTTCTCTTAAATGGGCAGATCATACTTAGAAGACCTTTAGCATGGTAGACTTCACCTGTACTTCTCACCACAAATACTTTATCCGGGTGTCTTGAGTCCACTAAAGTTCACAGCCAATCACATGTTCTGGGACTTAACGTGAGCAAAAAGATGCAAAGACTGTAGAATAATCTTAGCAATCACTAGAAAGGCTTGCACCTCTCAACCAGAAGCAGTACACCAAGAGACATCACAACGCAAAAGAAACATGTAAAGAAAGAGAAGGAGGAAGAGTGCTCCTACTAGGAACATTAAATGGATTCAACCATCTAATATGACGGGAAGAGGAACAGTGGATCTTACCACGGAAGTAGGAATGGATTCCATCATACTCTGAAGGCTTGTACCTTATACAACTGTACTATGGCATTTTATCTGTTTTGTCTCCCTAAAACAACTTATCCTTAAACCATAAGCTATACTTCTAAATGTTGAACAGAAGCTCCCCAAAAAGTACTTTTGGGGGGGGGGGGTTAAGGGCAATGTCAGATATAACCATATGAATAAAAATGGATTGCAATACAAGACTATTCGTCTCCTCCGTTACTATGGATTACAGCCTGTGGTGAAGAACAATTAGAATTTACAAATCTGACACTCCTCGACCAAAGTGTTAGCTTCAAAAGACTTGGTATCAAAAAATCCTGGTCAAAAGGTGGTTTTGCCTTTCCTTCAGCTAGGCAATTCAAGTCTCAATGCAGAACCACCACCCTATTAGAATGGTTCACTTGAAGAGCTCTCAATTTTAATAAAAGATAAACTGTCACACAGATGCCAAATGAGGAAAGCCAGTAAAACTGAACATGTGATATAATGGAACAACAAAGTAATCTCATGATTAACAAAAGGAATTAATAATGAAGCACCCCCTTGTCCTGTGCAAGCAGACCCTCTCTGTAAGGAAGTTTGTGGTTATTGCCCCTGGTCATTTCCAAAAAGATGGAAGAACTACCATTGCCTGGCCAAGAAGGGAAGCACCGCACGATTTTCAACAGTCCCTCTGAATCTTCAGAATGACTCAGGATATTAGTGCAAATGATGGAGAAGCAGTCAGGAACACTCCTGCCCACAGAAAAGAAAGAAATGCATCTGTCTTCCAGGCCTTCTACCATGGAGTCCAGGAGAGAAATTTGTCAATTGATTATTGTGAATGGAAGTGTAAAGATCTATTGAAGGCATTCTCCAGCTGGATCAACTCCAGGAAGACTCCATAAATCAAATTCTACTCCTGGAGGTGTCTGTCCTACTTCTGCTCAGCCTGACAAATGAGTGCCAAAATCTCTTTTGTGTGTTTTGGTCTAACTTTTCATAAGTTCATAGTTGTGTACTAGGCTAATGGCCCTGGGGCCTTTACAAGCCAAGCCATAGGATTACCCTGGCATAGTGCCACCTGACCTTAGTTCCCAGTGCATCTGTCAAGCAGAGCCACTGGTGTTTTTGAATTTTCTGTTTCCCATCCACTCATCAAGATTTGTCTTGAAGAGGGTTAGTGAGGTGCTCTGCTCTTACCATTAAGATAAAGTTCCAAACTAGCAGGCTCTCTGCAACAAAATCTATAACTTGATGCTGCATAGGGCAAAGGGCTTAATGTCCAACGCTACAAAATTCTTTCACTTGTACTGCTGTCAAAAGGTGAATAAGTCTTATAACTGTGTGTTGTTTAGAAGAAGTAAATAAATACAATGAAATATTATCCCATAAAACTAATTTAGCTACGGAAAAACTGAAATTAAATTCTTATGCTACCTCTCATAAGCATCTTCATAAAGTACAGTTGTGTACACTTACCATAAATGTAGATGTTAGAGTGTATTCACTGTTACAGTCATTACATTTGGGTAATCTGCTGGCAGGTTGCCCTCAGTCAGCTTGAATAACAAAGTCATGGGTCATGCGTCGGTTGCTGTCTCCTCTTCCATAACGTCAGGTCATCAGGGGTATAAAACATGCAGCCAATGCCATTTTATTCAGTTTTTCTTGCCCCAGATGTCAGGTGCCCCCCAAATGGGGAGCAAAAATATTTATATAAATAAACAGTAAATATATAAATGCACTTTTAGAAAAGTACAGTTTTGTACCTACCATAAATGTAGATGTCCGATAGGTATGCATCTGCAGTCATCACAAATGGGTTGTCCTGCCTCAGGCAGCCCTTCGGTCGGCCGGATTCCAAAGTCTGGGTCCGGCGTCGGCTGTTGTCACCCTTTCCCCGACGTTAGAGCGTCTGGGGTATAAAAGCGTCAGCCGACGCCATCTTCCTCAGTTTTTCTTGCCCCAGATGCCAGGTGCCCTCTAAGGAAGGCTAAATTTGGAGAAATGCAATAAAAATCCAAACATGCACAATAATATATATATATATATATATATATATATATATATATATATATATATATATATATATAAAAACAAATACACCACAATAGATTCCCCCAGCTAGCTATTAGGGGTAAGTACCCAAGAATACCACAGAGGGAAGGAGGGAGGGTAAACCTGACTGCAGATGCATACCTATCGGACATCTACATTTATGGTAGGTACAAAACTGTACTATGTCCTTCAAGGATGCATCTGCAGTCATCACAAATGGGTAGAATACCATAGCCAATCTGGGGGTGGAGGAACTAAGAAAAGGATGGTGTAGCTAAGATACCCTGCAGGACAGCCGTAGCAAAGCCTGCTCTGGATCTGGAATATAAAGGTAAATTGTAATGCTTGGCAAATGTATGCACGGAGCTCCATGTGGCAGCTTCTAAAATGTCCTTGGTAGCCACCCCTCTTAAGAAGGCTGTGGAGGTGGCTGTGGCTCTCGTGGAATGAGGTCTAATGTTAGTTCGTACAGTCTTTCCATGAAAGGAGTAACAAAAGTGAATGCAATTTCCTATCCATTTTGAAATTGTCTGTTTGGAAATTGCTTTTCCTTGAGTACCAGGAGCATATGCTACCAACAGCTGGTCAGCTTTTCTGAAACCTTTAGTTCTGTCCAAGTAGTAGCGCAACTGTCTGTGAATGTCCAGGGTGTGCAGAAGTTTCTCCCCTTTGTTTTGTGGATTTGGGAAGAAGGTAGGCAAGTGAATGGCTTGGTTTAATGAAACCCTGGATACCACCTTTGGCATAAATGTAGGATTAGTTCTCAATGAAACTCTGTCCTGATGAAAAATAATGAATGGCTGTACTGCCATCAGGGCCTGCAACTCCGAAACTCTTCTTGCTGAGATTATGGCCAGAAGGAAGGCAGTCTTCCATGAAAGGTACTGTAGATCTGCAGATGCTGCTGGTTCAAAGGGAGGCAGCGTTAGTTTTTCCAACACAAAGTTAAGGTCCCAAGCGGGTAGAGGTGGTTTCCGAGGAGGTTTGATGTTTTTGATTCCTCTTAGAAACTGTCTTAGGAGAGGATGAGAGAAGACAGGTGGATCAGTATTGTACTCTGCTGAAATTGCTGAAGCATGAATTTTAACAGAAGAGTAAGACAGACCATTGTGGAACATTTCTGCCAAATATTCCAGGATATGTGCCATGTTCATCACTGTCGTATCCAGGCCCTTTGTGGTGTTCCAAATGAGAAATCTTTTCCATTTTGCTGAATATGCCTTTCTTGTGGAAGGCGGAGCTTCCATAATAATATCCTTCACTCTCTGGGATAGCTTATCCTGAGGAGGAGTCAAGGTATTCTCCAGGCTGTCAGTTGCAAGGTTCTCAGGTTGGAATGTAGAGTTTTGCATCTGTGCTGTGTCAGAAGTGGCCATAGAGGAAGAGGCCATGGTTTCGTACGTGACATGCTCCTTAGCAGTGGGTACCAGTGCTGTCTTGGCCAGTCCAGAGCTATCAGAATTACTTTTGGCTGCTCTGTCCTGATCTTCAGTAACACCTTGGTCATTAATGGAATAGGTGGAAATGCATACACTGTTAGATTTCTCCAGCTGAAAGAGAGAGCGTCCACTTTCCACGCTTGTGGGTGGTATGTCCTTGAGCAGAATTTCTTCAGTTGATGATTGTGGGGGGATGCAAATAGATCTATGTCCGGCATCCCCCAAGATTGTGTTATCTGTAAGAAAATGTCCGGGTGCAGCATCCATTCGTGCGCATCGATGATATTTCTGCTTAAGCTGTCCGCCAGTGTATTGTCTTTCCCTGGCACAAACTGAGCTTGCAGCTGTATATTGAGTTTCAAGGAAAGATCCCATAGTTTCATTGCCAGTCTGCAAAGAGGGTAGGAATGGGTACCTCCTTGCTTGTTTATGTACCACATAACTGTGGTGTTGTCTGTCCTTATTAGTAGGTGGCCTTGATGCAGAAAGGGTTTGAAGGCCTTGATTGCATGTATCACTGCCAGCATTTCTTTTTGATTTATGTGCATGCGTAGCTCCTTCTGTGACCACTGTCCTTGAATACCTCTGCCCTCCATGTGTACTCCCAAACCTAGGTCTGAAGCATCCGTTGTAATAGTTTGGGAGGTTTTTGGCTTTGTGAAGGGCAACCCCCTGTTGGATTGGCTGGCCTGAGCCCACCACAGAAATTCCTTTTGAAGGCATGGAATGAGTGGGATTAAAGCTTCTAAACTGTGACTGTGCTGAGTCCATAAACTCCTTAGGTACCACTGTAGCTTCCTCATATGTAGCCTTGCTTGTGGGATCAAAAGAATACAGGATGCCATGTAACCCAGGGCCTGCAGGATTTTCCTTGCAGCCAGCTGGGTTTGTCTTGTCAGATTCTTGAAGTAATCCGGTAGTTGTCTTTGTTTTTCTTCTGTGAAATAAGCCATTTGGGTGGTTGTATCTAGATCCGCACCCAAAAAGATTATTCTTTGGGATGGAACAAGTCTTGATTTGTGCATGTTGACTGTATATCCCAAGGCCTGCAGAAGATTGATGGCATAATTTAAGTCCTTTACCAAAGTTTGTTGGCTGTCCGCTTGTATAAGGCAGTCATCCAGATATGGGTATATTTGAATCCCCTGAAGTCTGAAGTGTGCTATTACTGATGCCAGGCATTTCGTGAATACTCTGGGCGCAGTAGATAAGCCAAACGGCAATGCTGAGAATTGATAATGCTCTGACCCTGCAAGAAATCTGAGGTGTCTTCTGCAACTTTGTCTGATAGGGACATGCAGGTATGCCTCCTTGAGGTCTAGAGTCACCAGCCAAGACCCCTTGCCCAGCATGGGAAGGAGTTGCTGTAGAGTCAGCATTTTGAATTTTGGCACAATGAGATAAGTGTTCAGTGCGGACAAGTCGAGAATTGGTCTCCATTGATTTTCTTTTCTTGGAACAAGGAATAGTCTGGAGTAAAATCCTTGGCCTTGTTCTGAAAGAGGAACTTTTTCTATAGCTTTCATTTGTAGTAAGCTTGAGATTTGTTTCAAAGCCTCTGCCCTTTGATTTGGTGGTAGACCGGGCATGCCTTTTCTTTTTGGCAATGTATGGAAATGGAACCTGTATCCGTTGTCTATTATTTGCAGTGTCCATTTGTCTTTTGTAATGCTGTGCCAATTTTTTGAGAATAAAGAAAGCTTTCCGCCCAAAGGTGCTTCTAATTGAGCCCTGGTTGGCGGAGTCAAAGTAAAGTCATTGAGTTTGTCCTTGTGCAGCAGTTGCAGGTCCTGCACTACCTGTTTGGTTTGGAGGTTGCCATTGACGGCCTCTGTAGGAGCCCCTAGCTTGCCCTCTACCTCTGGCACGCCTTTATCTTCCTCTCTGAAATCTTTCTGTGTCCGGAAAGGACTAATTCTTGGAGGCCAATTTCTGTGGTGGTTGGACTTGAAGAAAATCCTTAACTGTTTGTACAGATTTTGCCTTTTCCTCAAATTTCTTTAGGACCTCTTGAGCAGTGGAACCAAATAACCTTTGCTTTTCCAGTGGAGCATCCAAAAGCTTAGCTTTAACATGGTCTGGCAGAGATTGTTCCTTCAGCCAAGCATGCCTACGTATGACTACACCTGTCATTGCTGACCTACATGAAGCTTCCAATGCATCATAACCACACTGCAAGAAATGGTTGCTAACCTGCTGGGAATTATGCACCAGATCCTGAAGGGATTTGCGATCAAGGGTTCAGTAGAAGACAGTTTCTTATGCATTTCTTCTAACAAATACTCTTGGTACTGTATCATATGAAATGGACAATTTAATGCCCTCATGGAAAGAGTGGCAGAAGTATACACTTTTTTACCCCATCTCTCTAAAGTCCTGGACTCCTTTGCAGAGGGGAGTGGGTTCTTAGTAGTAACAGCTGCAACCCCTTTAGGGCCCTGGGAAATAGTTTAAGGATCAGCAGAGTGGGCCTTGTAAAGAAAATTATGTGAGTCCGGGACCCTGTAATACCTATTGGGTTTAACAGGAGCCGGAGGCAGAGTGTCAGGGGTCATACTAGAGTCAGAGTACACATCATCAATGACATTTAAAACAGGAGGGATAGCCAAAGGTCTATGCTGAGGTAAATGAAGAAAAGTTCTTAGTCTTTTTCTGGAATCAGAATATTCCTGGCCCTGCCATTTGAAATGCTCTCTCATAGACTGAAGGGTCTCCCCAAAGGAAAGCTCTTCAGGAGGGGAGGCTGAGGGGATAGAATCCTCTGCATCCGAATTCTCGTAGGCCAAAAAGCCTCCTCCTGGTAGTCCGAGTGATCCGAGCCATCCGAGGCCTCTTCTGAGGAGAGGGGATCTACCCTGGGCCTTTTGTCTAGAGGAGGTTGGGAGCCCCTGTCTGGATGGGGCTGAGAGCCCCTGATTAAAGAGATAAAATCCTCTGCCAAGGTTAGGATCTGGGAACTAGAAGAGGGTCCCTGAGGAATAACCCTGGGAGGCATGGCTTTAGTGTGCTTAGTAGCTTTAGCCCTGGTGAAGGCCTTAATGGACATGGATGCAGGAGGCCTGGCTGCACCACGAGCTGGTGTAGCTTTGTCTAGTGGTATGGTGTCGGAAGCTTCCAAAACACCAGTCTCTGAAGGCAATTCCAAAACCGACTCGGCGGGAGCCTCTGGGGCCGAGGCTGTCGGTTGTACTGTTTCAGGGTTCGGAAGTTCCAAGGACTCGGTATCAGCAGAGACCGAGACACTCGCGGTAGGCCTAGCCGTGGTTTTAGCCAAAACCGCAGGCCGTGTGTGTCGGTCCTTGTCTTTCCGTTTCTTAGTTAAAAGTGAAGTCGGGGTCTCCGACGGCATTTTATAAGAAAAACTAGCCCCAAAAAACTCCTCTGCGAACTCCGACCGACGTCTAAGAGTGCGTCGGTTGAAGGAAGCACAGGCTGAACAGGCTGAGACATCGTGGTCTGGGCCTAAGCAGGGGAGGCAGTAAGAGTGGAAATCCTTATGAGGTATTTGTTTCCCACAAGTTAAACAATTATTAACTTTATCTGACATCGGCTGAGGCAAGAAAGAGTCCCCAACGGGGTACTTAACTTTTGAAGTCTTCGGTTAGCTGAATTACAGGAGCTGGCCGGCACTTGCGAACTGCTTCTGCTTCGGGCACCACACGGCAAGAAAGACTGAGGAAGATGGCGTCGGCTGACGCTTTTATACCCCAGACGCTCTGACATCGGGGAAAGGGCGACAACAGCCGACGCCGGACCCAGACTTTGGAATCCGGCCGACCGAAGGGCTGCCTGAGGCAGGACAACCCATTTGTGATGACTGCAGATGCATCCTTGAAGGACATCATAAATTTTACCTTCAACTAAAAGCAAATACACCACAAAGGCTTTTGAGTATAGTGAAGGAAAGAAAAGGTAAAGAAAGGGGGATGGCGGGTGGGTAACCCGGACTGCAACAGTGAACACACTCGAACATCTACATTTATGGTAAGTGTACACAACTGTACTATGTTCTTCGTGTTTCACTGTTGTAGTCATTACATTTGGGTAGAATCCCAAAGTTATGGATGGGAGGATGGAACTAAACAGCATTAGGAGCAGCTATAAGGCCTTGCAGAACTGCAGTGGCAAAGCCTGTCCTGGATTTGGAGAAAAGAGGTAAATGATAATGCTTTGTAAAGGTATGAACAGAGCTCCAAGTAGCAGCTTCTAGAATGTCTTTGGTTGGGACTCCTCTGAGAAAAGCTGCTGAAGTAGAGGCAGCCCTGGTGGAATGTGATCTGATCCCCTTGGGCACAAGTTTACCATGGTGCAAATAGCAGAAACAAATGCAGTGGCTTATCCACTTAGAAATAGTCTGCTTTGATATAGCCTTCCCCTCTGACCCTGCAGCAAATGCTGCCAGTAGTTGCTCAGACTTTCTCAGAAATTTGGTCCTGTTTAAGTAGAATCTTAGTTGTCTGTGTACATCCAATGAACGCAGAATCCGCTCCCCCTTGTTCTGCGGACTTGGGTAAAATGTTGGCAGGTGAATGGTCTGGTTCAGAGCCACACTGGATACCACCATATGCATAAAAGAAGGATTGGTCCTGAGGGACACCCTGTCAGGGTAAAATATAATAAAAGGCTCCACTGCCATGACAGCCTGTAGTTCTGAAACCCTTCTTGCTGAAGTGACTGCCAAAAGAAAAGCTGTTTTCCAAGACAGAAATTTTATATCCGCAGTAGCTGCTGGTTCAAAAGGAGACAGGATAAGTTTTTCCAGCACAAAATTCAGGTCCTGCTCAGCGGCTCCGGACCCATCCAAGAGAGAGACATCCGCGGGTTCAATACTCTGAGAATCTCATGGCAGACTCCAAATGGGTCTTGGTAGAGGCCCGCGACTCAAAAGTAGCGGGTATCAGGGGCTGCAAAAGCACCTGATTACCGGCGACTGGCTTAGGAGAAGTTTTGTCGGTTTTAGACCTCAACGGTCTGACTCTGTCTTTTTCTTTGTGTTTATGAACTCCGGTAGTCAGATTGCTAACAGACGACATTTCAGGATAACTAAATCTTGAACCAAAATATTTAGAAGCAAAAATATACCGACACTTAATAGTGCGTTGGTTAAATCTTGCACAAAACCGACAGCAAGGCACATTGTGATCAGGGCCTAGGCAAGGAATACAGTACAAATGAAAAGCCTTATGAGGTATTTGCTTCCCACAAGTCATGCAATTATTAAATTTTACTGATATCGGTAAGGAGCAAGAAAAAGTTTCCCCAATGGTGTACTTAGCTTTAGTTTGAAGAGTTCGGTTCTGAAACTCAAATACAAAAATTTCAGGAGTCGGCCGACCGGCACTTGCGAACTGCTTCTGCTTCGGGCACCGTGTGGCAAGAAAGACTGAATAAAATGGCACCGTGTGGCAAGAAAGACTGATTAAAATGGCATTGGTTTTGTTACCTAAAATATTATATATAGCACAAGCCCTTATACTTCCACCAGGAAAGAAAATCCTTAAATAAATCACTTCAACTCTGATGAAATTCCTATGGTACGCAAAAGAAATAGAGCGGCACATTCTCATCATATCAGAAAATGGGAACAAGGGGGGGTTAAAATTCCCAGAGATTGAAACTTATATAAAGGAATCTATAATTAAAATAGTGATGAAATGAATAAATCCTAGATACTCTTCCAAATGGAAACAGTTACACTCAATTATACTAATGAATGAAAATTATTTACCAAGAAATGCTTTGGTAACTGGCAAAGATAAGATATGGCACTATTTAAGTTTAACTTTACAGTATAGTACAACAAAATTAACTAAACTAACACTAATAAACAATATTTTTGATGCGTTTAGAAAATTCATTAACACAAATTTAGATATAAAACCGTGGCATAGATTTTTAATACCATTTATTATTACAGGGGATTTCCCTGATAAAAAAAAAAGAGATTTTTGGTTTATGGGAAACTAACCTATTTTGTTGGTTGCAATGCATTGAAAACCAACAAGCTTTGAACACACAAAGTATATTGTCAACCTGTGGCCTATCTCCTAATGACTAGTTGGTTCTTCAGAGTGTCACAGCATACACAAAGGTTCTGTGTAGAATAATACACAACTCATCCTTCAAAACTGTACCAGAAATTATAAACTGGGTTTTTGGAATTCTATATAATAATATCAATGTTATGAATGAATTATCATATCTATATAACACTTTGTCTATTAAGACAGCTCCTAAAGATTCTTACTGGCAATAGCTAACTAAAGGGTTTCGAGTATCATTATCAATGGAAGGCAAAACAAACAATTTTCAGTTAAACTAACTTCTTACAATTCTGGAGGATTTTTCATTGGAAATTTCTACACAGATCCTTTTTGACACCTGAGAAACTCTCAAAAATGAACCCTTCAAACAGCAAGTTATGTTGGAGACGTCATCTGTCCACTAATGCTGACTGGTCTCATATTTTTTATAACTGTACTAATATTAAACCATACGGGAATAATTTTTTTCAAAATATCTATACTGATATATTTGTTTGGATAAAATCCTTAATTTTAATGAATGTTGTTAATAGTAATAATATAAAGAAAGATGACCTGTATTTGTTGTTAACAATAGCCAGAAAATGTATAACTAGAAGATGGAACTCTTAATGCAGCACCCACAATGAAGGAATCCCTATCATCACTGAAGAAATGCATACTAATGGAGAAAAAAACTAAAGAGTTAAGAACTTCCTAAGCCACTGGTTAATAGTCTGTGGAAGAAAGTTTTGAATTTGACTGACACCTTACAGATGGAACCAAACTCTTCCTAACTATCATAGTTTATATATTAACTTGTTATTTAACTACAAATGTTTTTATCCGAATCCTTTTTGTCAGGCTGAATGTAAATACTGTAAATAGTTATTGAATGTTATGAATGTATTAAATTATTGTGTTATTTAATCAAAATAATAATAATTTGAGTAAAAAAATGGCTGATGTGTGGCTCTCCCCCTTCCAGAGCTCTTTTTGGATTTAAATATTATGTTGTTCTTTACATACTACTGGATAGAATTTGTAAATCATTATTATTTCAATAATTTATTTACAATTTATCATATCTCCAAAACAAGAGACCAGTGTATCTCTATGATCCACAAAGAAGCAGCAAATTAAAACCTTTGTACATGGGGACTTTCAACTTCTTTACACACTGAAATGTCAATAGCAAAAAAAAGTTGTAATACTGCTGAAAAAGTCTCTCTCTAAAAACTCTGCTTTGTGAGCATTTCACTTAACTGTCATGTATTCTGTGTCAAATACTGCTGCCAGTTATGCATTCCAACTCTATAAAACCCTGGGTGGACTTATTACCAATTTTGATGCAACTGGGGAACGTGAATGAGAACTGCAAATTTTCACATAAACAAGTCACAATGATACAAGAACATAAACTGCTGCTAAAAGGCTGCTGTATCCCCCACATCATCTAGAAAATGATGGCTACAACAAGTCTCTTAGTGAAGAACAAGTACATCTTCAAAGGAAAGTGCAGTTGTATAAGAACTTGCCTAACAGTTGAAGTCTGTTACTGATCACTGATGCAATATTCCAACACTGTTGCGTTATCTCGCCACATAACATGGAAATCCAGACAGGGTACCAAAGCCAAAATCTTTCACAGAGCTCTAAGTATGAAGGTATGGTCCTCACACTACCTTAAACCCAAGGAAATATAACAGGTAATAGTGAAAGGTTAGCTAAAAGGGAAGGCAGATAATGTCTCCACCTTTGTCCATAAGACAATAGGCAGCAATATATTTGCACAAAAAAAGGAGATGAAGAAATACTACAAAGATGATCAGTAGGACACTTACTGCTATGACAAGTTCTTACACAAGTGTTCTGTGTCCTTCCTTGGATCACTGTTGCAGCATTTGAATACTGGCGGGTGATTCACAAAATGTAATATTTAGAAAGGGTGGATGGATTAGGCAAAGGGAAAAGTACAGTGGTGTACCTACCATAAATGTAGATGTTCGAGTGTATTCACTGTTGCAGTCATTACACTTGGGTTATCCTGCTGGCAGGCTACCCGCAGTCGGCCTGAATTCCAAAGTCCTGGTCCAGCGTCGGTTGCTGTCGCCTCTTCCCTGACGTCAGTGCGCCAGGGGTATAAAAGATGCAGCCGACGCCATTTTCTTCAATTTTTCTTGCCCCAAATGCCAGGTGCCCCCAAAAGGGTAGGCTAAAAATTTGCAAATAAAAATGCATGCACTAACATAAACATTACCTTCGTCTACAAGCAAATACACCTCCATAGGTTGTATAGAATAGAGAAGTACAGATAAGTCCCAGCAATGAAAGGGGGATGGTGGGAGGGTAATCTGGACTGCAACAGTGAATACACTCCAACATCTACATTTATGGTAGGTACACAACTGTACTATATTCTTGTTTCACTGTTGCAGTCATTACACTTGGGTTGAATCCCAAAGCTGAGGTTGGGCGGCTGGGTCTAAATAGAATTAGGAGTGGCTATGAGGCCCTGCAGAAAGTACAGTTTTGTACCTACCATAAATGTAGATGTCCGATAGGTATGCATCTGCAGTCATAACATATGGGTTGTCCTGCCTCAGGCAGCCCTTCGGTCGGCCAGATTCCAAAGTCTGGGTCTGGCCTCGGCTGATGTCGCACTTTCCCCGACGTCAGAGTGTCTGGGGTATAAAAGCATCAGCCGACGCCATTTTCCTCAGTGTTTCTTGCCCCAGATGCCAGGTGCCCTCTAGGAAGGCTAAATTTGAAGGAATGCAATAAATTCCAAACATTTTCAAAAATATATACATATATATACAAACAAATACACCATAATAGATCCCCCAGCTAGCTAATAGAGGGGTAAGCACCCTAGGAATACCACAGAGGGGAAGGAGGGAGGGTAAACCTGACTGCAGATGCATACCTATCGGACATCTACATTTATGGTAGGTACAAAACTGTACTATGTCCTTCAAGGATGCATCTGCAGTCATAACATATGGGTAGAATACCATAGCCAATCTGGGGGTGGAGGCACTAAGAAAAGGATGGTGTAGTTAAGATACCCTGCAGGACTGCTGTAGCAAAACCTGCTCTGGATCTGGAGTATAAAGGTAAATTGTAATGTTTGGCAAATGTATGGACGGAGCTCCATGTAGCAGCATCTAAAATGTCCTTGGAAGCCACCCCTCTTAGAAAGGCTGTAGTGGTGGCTGTGGCTCTCGTGGAATAAGGCCTAATGTTTGCAGGAACCGTCTTTCCATGAAAGGAGTAACAAAATCGAATGCAATTTCCTATCCATTTTGAGACTGTCTGCTTGGAAATTGCTTTTCCTTGTGCCCCAGCAGCATATGCTACAAACACAGTTGGTCAGTCTTTCTGTAACTTTTAGTTCTGTCCAAATAGTGGCGTAATTGTCTGTGTATATCCAGAGTGTGTAGGAGTTTTTCCCCTTTATTTTGTGGATTTGGGAAGAATGTAGGCAAGTGAATAGCTTGGTTCAAGGATACCCTAGATACCACCTTTGGCATAAAAGTAGGATTGGTTCTCAATGAAACTCTGTCCTGATGGAAAATAAGAAATGGCTGCACTGCCATTAAAGCTTGTAACTCAGATACTCTTCTTGCTGAAGTTATGGCCAGAAGGAATGCAGTTTTCCAAGATAGAAACTGTAGATTCGCCGATGCTGCTGGTTCAAAGGGAGGAAGTGTTAGTTTTTCCAGCACAAAGTTGAGATCCCAAGTAGGTAAAGGAGGTTTCCTTGGAAGATTGATGTTTTTGATTCCTCTCAGAAATTGTCTGAGGAGAGGATGCGAGAAAATAGGTGGATCAACATTGTATTCTGCTGAAATTGCTGAGGCATGTATCTTAATGGAGGAATAGGACAGGCCATTGTGGAACAATTTTGCTAAGTATTCCAGAATATGTGCCATGCTCACCACTGTCACATCTAAGCCTTTTGTTGCGTTCCAAATGAGAAATCTTTTCCATTTTGCTGAGTATGCCTTCCTTGTGGAAGGCCGGCGAGCTTCCATAATAATGTCCTTTACTCTCTGTGATAAGCTATTCTGAGGAGGGGTTATGGTATTTTCCAGGCGGTTAGCTGCAATGTTTTCAAGTTGGGATGCAGGGTCTTGAAATTGTTCTGCGTCAGAAGAAGTGGCCATAGGGGGAGAGGCCACGGTTTCGTCTGTGACATGCTCCTCAACAGTGGGTACCAGTGCTGCCTTGGCCAGTCTGGAGCTATCAGAATCACTCTTGGCTGTTCTGCCCTGATCTTCAGTAAAACCTTGGACATTAATGGGAGTGGTGGGAAGGCATACACTTTTAGAGCTTTCCAGCTGAAAGAGAGAGAGTCCACCTTCCATGCTTGTGGGTGGTATGTCCTTGAGCAGAATGTCTTCAGTTGATGATTGTGGGGCGAGGCGAACAGATCTATTTCCAGCTTTCCCCATGCTTGTGTTATGAGTAGAAAGATGTCTGGGTGCAGCATCCATTCGTGCGCATCCATGGCAGTTCTGCTTAAGCTGTCTGCCAGTGTATTGTCTTTCCCTGGCACGAACTGGGACTGTAGTTGTATATTGAGTTTCAAGCAAAGTTCCCATAGATTCATGGCCAGTCTGCATAGAGCGTAGGAATGCGTGCCTCCTTGCTTGTTTATGTACCACATAACTGTGGTGTTGTCTGTCCTTATTAACAGGTGGCCTTGATGGAGGAAAGGTT
Organism: Protopterus annectens; assembly: GCF_019279795.1. Taxonomy (NCBI): domain Eukaryota; kingdom Metazoa; phylum Chordata; order Ceratodontiformes; family Protopteridae; genus Protopterus; species Protopterus annectens. The sequence continues at coordinate 1,583,865,024 of NC_056744.1, read as the reverse complement.
TGAAGGCCTCGATTGCGTGTATCACTGCCAGCATTTCCTTTTGGTTTATGTGCATGCGCAGCTGTCCTTGTGACCATAGGCCTTGGATACATTTGTCCTCCATGTGTGCTCCCCAGCCTCGGTCTGAAGCGTACGTGGTGATGGTTTGTTTTGTTTTTGGTTTGTTGAAAGGCAACCCTCTGTTGGACTGGCAGGCTTGAGCCCACCACAGGAAATCCTTTTGAAGACAAGGAATGAGTGGTATCAAAGTTTCCAAACTGTGACTGTGCTGAGACCATACACTCCTTAGGTACCATTGTAATTTTCTCATATGCAGCCTAGCTTGTGGAATCAGAATTATGCAGGATGCCATGTAACCCAGGGCCTGCAAGATTTTCCTTGCAGTCAGCTGAGTTTGTCTTGTCAGATTCTTGAAGTAATCCGGAAGTTGTCTTTGTTTTTTTTCTGTAAGAAAGGCCATTTGGGTCGTTGTGTCTAGATCTGCACCCAAAAAGGTTATCCTTTGGGATGGAACAAGTCTTGATTTTTGGATGTTGACTGTGTATCCCAAGGCCTGTAATAGGTGGATGACATAGTCCAAGTCCTTTAACAAATTTTTCTTGTTGTCCGCTTGTATAAGGCAGTCGTCCAGATATGGGTAGATTTGAATCCCCTGAAGTCTGCAGTGTGCAATTACTGATGCCAGGCATTTCGTGAATACTCTGGGCGCAGTAGATAAGCCAAAGGGCAATGCTGAGAATTGATAATGCTCTGATCCTGCAAGAAATCTGAGGTGTCTTCTGCAACTTTGTCGAATAGGGACATGCAGGTATGCCTCCTTGAGATCTAGAGTCACCAGCCAAGACTCCTTGCCCAGCATGGGAAGAAGTTGCTGTAGGGTCAGCATCTTGAATTTTGGCACAATGAGGTAAGTATTCAGTGTGGACAGGTCGAGAATAGGCCTCCATTGATTTTCTTTTCTTGGAACAAGGAATAATCTGGAGTAAAATCCTTGGCCTTGTTCTGAAAGAGGTACCTTTTCTATGGCTTTCATTTGTATTAAGTTGTTGATTTGCTTCAAAGCCTCTGCCCTCTGATTTGGTGGCAGGTTTGGCATTCCTTTTCTTCTTGGCAAAGTGTGGAAATGGAACCTGTATCCTTTGTCTATTATTTGCAGTGTCCATGTGTCCCTTGTAATGTAATGCCAGTTTTTTGAGAATAAAGAAAGCTTTCTGCCCAATGGTGCTTCCAATTGAGCCCTGGTCGGCGGAGTCAAAAAGAAGTCATTGAGTCTGTCCAGGTGTAGTAGTAGTTGTTGTTATTCCTGCACTACCTCTCTGGTTGGTAGGCTGCCACTGACGGCCTCTGTAGGAGCCTCTAGCTTGCCCTCTACCTCTGGGACGCCTGTTCCTGTCCCTCTGGGCTCTGTCAGAGTCCGGAAAGGACCAATTCTTAGTGGGCCAGATTCTGCTGAATCTCGGTGGTTGTACTTGCAGAAAGTCCTTAACTGTTTGCACAGATTTTGCCTTTTCTTCAAACTTCTTTAAGACCTCCTGAGCCGTGGAACCAAATAATTTTTGTTTTTCCATTGGAGCATCCAGGAGCTTAGCTTTAACATGGTCTGGTAAAGATTGTTCCTTCAACCAGGCATGCCTACGAATAACTGCCCCTGTCATAGCTGACCTACATGAAGCTTCCAGTGCATCATAACCACACTGCAAAAAATGATTGCTAACCTGCTGTGAGTTATGTACCAGATCCTGAAGTGATTTACGGTCAAGGGGTTCAGAAGAGGAAAGCTTCTTATGCAATTCATCTAACAAATACTCTTGGTACTGTATCATATGAAATTGACAATTTAATGCCCTCATGGAAAGAGTTGCAGAAGTATATACTTTCTTTCCCCATCTCTCTAAAGCTCTAGACTCCCTTTCAGAAGGTAGAGGATTTTTGGCAGTGGCAGCTGCAACCCCTTTTGGGCCCTGGGAAATAGTATCTGGGTCTGCAGAATGGGCCTTGTACAGATGTAGATGAGAATCCGGGACCCTGTAGTACCTATCAGGTTTGGCAGGTGCCGGAGGGAGAGAATCAGGGGCTGTACTAGCATCATTGTACACATCAATAACATTCAAAACAGGAGGTACAGCTAAGGGCCTATGCTGAGGTAAATGTAAAAAGGTCCTTAATCTCTTTCTAGAATCAGAAAATTCCTGGCCCTGCCATTGAAAATATTCTCTCAGAGTGCAGTGTCTCACCAAAAGAGAACTCTTCAGGAGGGGAGGCCGAAGGAATAGATTCTTCAGCATCAGAATCCTCGTAGGCCGAATAAGCCTCCTCCTGGTGATCTGACAACACAGATCCATCCGTAGACTCATCTGAAGAGTGTTGGTCAGAGGGCTCAGTCCTGGGCCTTTTGTCTGGTGGTGGTTGAGAGCCCCTGTCCGGGTGAGGCTGAGAACCTCTAATTAAAGAGATAAGATCCTCTGCAAGGCTGAGAATCTGAGAGCTAGAAGAAGGTCTCTGAGAGGTAGTCTTGGGAGGCAAAGCTTTAGCAAGTTTAGCAGCTTTAGCCCTAGAAAAAGCCTTAATGGACATTGATGCAGGGGGTCTGGCTGCACCACGTGCAGGAGTAGACTTGTCTAAAGGAATGGTGTCGGACATTTCCTGGACACTGGTTTCAGTAGGTAGTTCAATAACCGACTCAGCCGGGGCCTCCAGGGCCGCGGTGGTCGGTTGAGTTGATTCAGCTAAAGGAAGTACAGAGGACTCGGTTTCGGCCGAAAGCGAGACACTCGCGGTATGCCTAACCATGCTTTCAGCCGAAACCGTGGGCCGAGAGTGTCGGTCCTTGTCCTTCCGTTTTTTCACCAAATGCGATGTCGGAGTCTCCGACGGCATCTTATATGCAAAATTAGCCCCAAAGAATTCCTCTGCAAACTCCGACCGACATCTAAGAGTTCGTCGGTTGAAGGAAGCACAGGCTGAGCAGGCCGAGACGTCGTGGTCTGGGCCTAAGCAAAGGAGGCAGTAAGAGTGGAAATCCTTATGAGGTATTTGTTTCCCACAAGTTAAACAATTATTTACTTTATCTGACATCGGCTGAGTCAAGAAAGAGTCCCCAATGGGGTACTTAGCTTTTTCAAAGTCTTTGGTAGCTGAATCACAGGAGCTGGCCGACCGGCACTTGCGAACTGCTTCTGCTTCGGGCACCACGCGGCAAGAAAGACTGAGGAAAATGGCGTCGGCTGATGCTTTTATACCCCAGACGCTCTGACATCGGGGAAAGTGCGACATCAGCCGAGGCCAGACCCAGACTTTGGAATCCGGACGACCGAAGGGCTGCCTGAGGCAGGACAACCCATATGTTATGACTGCAGATGCATCCTTGAAGGACATCTGCAGTGGCAAGGCCTGCTCTGGATTTAGAGTAAAGAGGCAAGTGATCGTGCTTGGTAAAAGTGTGCAGTGAACTCAAAGTTGCAGCCTCCAAAATTTCCTTGGTTGGTACTCCTCTGAGAAAGGCTGCTGATGTGGCTGCTGCCCTGGTAGAATGTGGCCTGATATTCTTAGGCACTGATTTGCCATGCTGTGCATAGCAGAAATGAATGCAGTGACCTATCCATTTTGAAATAGTCTGTTTTGAAATAGCCTTTCCTTGTGATCCTGCAGCGTATGCCACAAAAAGTTGCTCAGTTTTTCTGAAAGCTTTTGTTTGTCCAAGTTGAAGTGTAGCTGCCTGTGTATGTCCAAAGAGTGCAGAAGTCTCTCCCCTTTATTCTGGGGATTTGGATAAAAGGTTGGTAAATGAATGGTTTGGTTAAGAGCCACACTGGATACTACCTTTGGCATAAATGTTGGGTTTGTCCTTAGAGAAACCCTGTCTGGATGAAAAATGATAAAAGGTTCCACTGCCATTAATGCCTGTAGCTCTGAGACTCTTCTTGCTGAAGTTATTGCTAGGAGCAGAGCAGTTTTCCATGATAAGAATTTTATCTCAGCTTTATTGGCTGGCTCAAAAGGAGGAAGTGTGAGATTTTCCAAGACAAAGTTGAGGTCCCATGTTGGTATAGGTGCTCTCCTTGGGGGTCTTATGTTTTTTGCCCCTCTGAGGTATTGTCTTAGCAGTGGATGAGAGAAAATAGGAGGTTCCGTATTGTAATGAGCTGAAATGTCAGAGGCATGGATTTTAATTGATGAGAAGGCTAGGCCTTTGTCCAGCATCTCAGTTAGGTATTGTAAAATCTGAGGAATATTTAGAACAAGCGGTTCAAGTCCTTGTGCCTGGTTCCAAGCACAGAATCTCTTCCATTTTTCTACATAAGATTTCCTGGTGCTGGGCCTCCTGGCTTCCAAAATGACATCCATAACTGCTTTAGAGAGAGGTGTGTTCTGAGTGGCTATATTATTCACCATGCAGCCAGATTTAAGGTTCTGAGTTGGCTGTGCAGGATCTGATTGTTTTGTTGGGTCAGCAGATGAGGAATTTGAGGTAAAGTCCAGGCTGGCCCTTGAGACAAGCTCTTTAGGATTGGGTACCAGTGCTGGCGTGGCCAGTCTGGGGCAATCAGATTCATTTTTGGCTTCTCTTGTCTGACTTTTAGGAGTACCTTGGAGAGTAGAGGCAGTGGTGGATAGGCATAAACTGTTAGGGTTTTCCAGCTGAATGATAGAGCATCCACCTTACATGCTTGTGAGTGATAAGTCCTTGTACAGAATCTCTGTAGTTGGCAGTTGTGAGGGGAGGCATAGTTGGCAGTTGTGAGGGGAGGCAAATAGATCTATGTCTGGGCATCCCTATTTCTTTATCATGCTGAAGATTTGTGGATCTAGTTTCCACTCGTGAGGGTCCATGAAGTTTCTGCTTAGTTCATCTGCCAGAGTATTTTTCTTTCCTGGCAGGAATTGTGCCTGCAGATGTACTTGATAGGCCAGTGCTGTGTTCCACAAAGTCATGGCTTGCCTGCAGAGGGGATATGAATACGTGCCCCCTTGCTTGTTTATGTGCCACATGACTGTAATATTGTCCGTCTTTATGTAGTAGATCCTTAAAGGCTGTCAGGGCATTCTGTACAGCTAAGCATCTCTTTTTGATTGATATGAAGATGCATTTGGTCTGTGGTCCACGTGCCCTGTATACATTTTCCCACCATGTGTGCTCCACAGGCATAATCCGATGCATCTGTTGTTAGTGTCTGCCTGGCTGTGGGTAAAGTGAAAGGCTGTCCCTTGTTGTGGTGACAGGCCAGTGCCCACCATCGAAACTCTTGTTGTAGGCAGGGAATGAGAGTAATTATTGTTTCCGGGCTGCGGCAATGTTGAGTCCAAACACTTTTTAGATACCATTGTAGCTTCCTCATATGCAGGTCTTGCATATGGAATTAGCAGGATGCAGGATGCCATGAAGCCCAAAGCCTGCAGAATTTTTCTTGCAGGTAGCTGGGTCTTTGCTGCCATCATTTGAAAGTAATGAGTCAGTTGCCTTTGTTTGTCTGGCGTGAGATAAGCCATCTGGGCAGCTGTATTTAAGCTTGCACCCAGGAATATTATCTCTTGAGAGGGCACTAGTTTTGATTACTTTTCATTTACTGTGTACCCTAGGCAAATTAGTAATCTTTTTACAAATGCCAGATGCTTTAGTAGTATGTCCTTGCTCTTTACTTGAATAAGGCAGTCGTCCAAGTAGGGATATATTTGAATTCCTTTTTGTCTGCAAAATGCAATTACTGTTGCCAGGCATTTTGTGAAAACCCTGAGCGCAGTAGATAAGCCAAAGGGCAGTGCAGAGAATTGGTAATGCATTGAGCCAGCTATGAATCTGAGGTATCTTCTGCAAGACTGTCTGATTGGGACATGCAGGTATGCCTCTTTGAGGTCCAAAGTAACTAGCCAAGCCTTCTTGCCCAGCATGGGTAGAAGTTGCTGCAGTGTCAACATTTTGAATTTTGGAACGTCCAGGAAAGTATTTAGAGTAGACAGGTCCAGTATTGGTCTCCAAGCTTTGCCCTTTCTGGGTACCAAGAAAAGTCTTGAGTAAAATCCATGTCCCTGCTCTTGCTGTAGTACTTTTTGAATAGCCCTCCTGTCCATGAGAACAGAAATTTGTTTTTGTGCCTCTGCCCATTGATTGTGTGGCAGGTCTGGCATACCTTTTGTCCTTGGTAGGGTGTGAAAGTGGAACCTGTAACCCTGGGAAACAATATTCAGTACCCATTTGTCCTTAGTGATCATGTGCCAATTTTGTGAGAAAAGTGCTAGTTTTCCGCCTAAGGGTGCTGCCAAAAGGTAAGTGCTTGACATTGGTAGAGGAAAGTCATTGGGACTGTTTCCTATAAGGTTGTGATTTGTCTTCTCCGTCTTTGGGGGCTGAAGCACCCCATTGTTTAGGTCTGTATGAGCCTTGGGGCTGAGATCTGCCTCTTGGGCATCTGTATCTGCCTCTTTGTGGCCTGACACTGGAAAAGACCAATTTTTAAAAGGCCAGTTCCTGCTAAATCTGGGTGGCTGAACCTGTAAGAAATCCTTTACTGTCTGCATGAATTTTGCTTTATCCTCCATTTTCTTTAACACCTCTTCTGCCTTAACACCAAAGTGTCATGCTGTAATGGAGCATCCAACAATTTTGCTTTAACATGATCAGGTAAACTTTGTTCTTTTAACCAAGCATGCCTTGGAATGACAGAACCTGTAACTGTGGCTCTGCAAGAAGCCTCTAATGAATCAAAACCACATTGCAAAGTATGCTTTCCCAATTGTTCAGCTGCATGCAATAATTCCTGCATTTCCTTATTTTCAGGACATTCTGAGCTTGTAAGCTTTTTCTGTTTTAGCAAATACATTGGGTATTGTTGATATTTAAGCATGTGAAACTGGCAGTTTAAAGCCCTTACAGTTAAAGTAGCAAAGGTGTAAACTTTTCCCCCATCTGTCCAGTGCTCTAGAATCCCTATCGGAGGGAACAAGGTTTTTTGCAGTGGAAGCCTTGACCCCTTTGGGACCCTGTGAAATTGTCTCTGGGTCAGCAGCAGGGTTTTTATAAAGAAATTTATGAGAATCTGGGACCCTGTAGTACCTATCTGGCTTAACTGGTGCAGGGGGTAAAGAATCATGAGACAAACTGGATTCAGAAAAAACATCATCAACAATATCTAGTACAGGGGGAATAGCAAGGGGCCTGTGCTGAGGCAGTAAAAGAAAGTCTCTGAGCCTTTTCTTGGATTCTGAATAATCCTGGCTCTCCCAATGGAAATGCTCCCTCATGGTGTGCAGGGTTTCCCCAAAGGAGTAATCCTCAGGAGGAGAGGCTGAAGGGATATATTCTTCAGCGTCAGAGTCCTCATAGGGAGGAAGAGAATATCCTTGTTCTGAAGAGGAATCAGAGGAAATAGAAACCTGGTCAGAGGAATCATAGTCAGTGTCTTGCCTAGGCCTTTTATCAGGAGGGGGATGGGAACCCCTGATCAGAGTAATTACGTCCTCGGCCATTTTAAGCATCTGTTTCTTTGGCATGGATGATTGTCTAGGAGAATGCTGTACTTGTTTCTTTGTCTTTAAAGGTGTTTTAGACTTTGCCTTGGCTGCAGAAATGGTCTTGATAGTAAGCTGTGTAGGTCTGAAAACACCCTCAAAAGCAGATGCCTGCTCAGCGGCTCCGGACCCATCTGAGGGAATAGTTTCCGTAGGCCCAATACCTTGAGTTTCCAGAGGCCTAGTTGTCTCCACGTGAGAATCGGAGGCGGCCTGTGGCTCTGAGGTAGTGGGTGTCGGGGGCTGCGAAAGCGCCTGAGAATCGGCGAACTGGCGACTGGCCAAGAAGAGGCTTCGTAGTCGGTTTTGGACCTCGGATGCCTGTCCTTTTCTTTGTCCTTGCACTTTTTTTGAACTCCGGTCATCGGTTGTTCCGACGGCATTATATAGTTTAACCTTCAGCCAAAGTAATGTAAAGCAAAATCGAACCGATGCTTAATAGTGCGTTGGTTGAATCTAGCGCAAAACCAACAACTAGCAACGTCCTGGTCAGGGCCTAGGCAAGGAATACAGTAAGAATGAAAATCCTTATGAGGTATTTGCTTCCCACAAGAAATATAAATTGTTAACTTTTACTGACATCGGTCTGGAGCAAGAAAAAATTTCCCCAACGGGGTACTTAGCTTTATTGAAGACTTCGGATCTGAAATTCAATTTAGAAAATCTCAGGAGTCGGCCGACCGGCACTTGTGAACTTGATTTTGCTTCGGGCACCGCGTGGCAAGAAAGACTGAAGAAAATGGCGTCGGCAGCATCTTTTATACCCCTGGCGCACTGACGTCAGGGAAGAGGCGACAGCAACAGACGCCTGACCAGGACTCTGGAATTCAGGCCGACTGCGGGTAGCCTGCCAGCAGGATAACCCAAGTGTAATGACTGCAACAGTGAAACACGATGAATATCTGTAAATAAATCCAGACAGAACAGATATGGCAAAGGCTGCTCTGGATCTTGATAAAGCATCTACCCTATAATGTTTTGTGAAAGTGTGCAGAGAAGACCAAGTAGCTGCTTCTAGAACAGCTTGGAAATCAATTCCTTTGTAAAAGGCTCCAGAGGAAGCCAAAGCTCTAGTGGAGTGGCCTTTAACCATAAAAGGTAAGGATTTACCATGGTGGTCATAAAAAGGAAATGGACTTAAAAATCCAATTAGCAATCCGTTTGCTAAGAGGCAGGGTTGCCCCAACTTGGCCTCCTGGAAGGAAACAAAGAGCTGGTCATTTTTCTGAAAGTCTTTAGTCTTATCCAAATAAAATCTGAGCTAACTGAACTGTGCATTATAAAGGTTTAAAAAGGTGGAAAGACAACTCACTGACCACTTTAGGCATAAAGAAAGGGTTACCTCTCACAGAAACCTTGTTCTCATGAAAGATTTGGAAGGGAGGAGAGGTCATAAGGCTTGAAGCTCAGAAATTCGTCTAGCAAAAGTAAGGGCTGCAAGTAGAATATTTTTTTCCATTTACAGCATTTGAAAGAAGCAGAAGCCACTGGCTCAAAAGGTAGCAGAGTAAGTTTTTCCAAGAGCCTTCCCAGGTGGATTCAAATTAAGAACACATTTGAGAAACTCTTACATCAACTTTAGAAGGCAGTGGTGAGTCTAGTGGCAAACATGCAAAGATGGCAGACGGATGTGCCCTATGACAGGAGTAGGACAGACAAGCTCTTAATAGCTCACACAGGTAACAGAAAACAGTAGGATTCTGTTTGTTAGTATGGCACCAGGAAAAAAATATTTTCTATTTGGATATACAAGACTTGCTAGTGGTAGGTTCTCTCACCGCCCTCAGAAAATAAGTGTCTGAAAGGGATTAGAATTCTGACAGACTGGGATGAAGTAAAGAGCCCTTGTTTTGTGTGTGCAAGTCCACTCTGTAGGGTAACGTGATGACCACCGTCTGGCCAGATGATAGAGAAGGGGGAAACAATCCTGGATGGGCCAAAATAGAGTCACTGGCAAGATTTCTGGCTTACCCCTCTGGATCCTTATCAGAACTTTTGGGATTAGGAGAAGATGGGGAAGGCATAAAGAGACTTCCTCTCCTAAAGAAAAGACATGGCATCTGTCCTCCAGGCCTGGGGGCAAGGAGTCTTGGAATAAAACAGTGTTGTGAATGAAGGTAAACAGGGCTACTGGGGGAATATCCCATGTGTGTAAAATGTATAACACCACCTACCTGTTCAACATCCATTGGTGAGGGTCTTCCCAGGATCTGCTTACAAAATCTGCTAGTCTGCCGTCTTGGGAGGGAATGTAACTGCTTGTATGGACAGGTTTGCTTTTATGGCCCATTCCCACCTAGAAGAGCCAGTCTGCATAACTGATAAGACTTGGCCCCACCACCACCAATTATTCATATACCACATTGTGATGAGTGATGGTCCTACCATTTCCAACAAATATGTGATGAGTGATGACTGCCAACCAATGTGTGAAGACTGATGGTCCCACCATTGCCAACAAATGTGTGAAGAGTGATGGTCCCACCACTGCCGACAAATTTATGAGTGATGGTCCCATCACTGCCAACAAATGTGTGTTGAGTGATGGTCTCACCACTACCAAGGAATATACAACATCCCTATGATGGGCCAGTAATCAAGGAGCCTGAATTCTTACCACTGACACTGGAGAAGGATGTGCGCTTGGAATACAAATGGATGCACCCAGTATTTCCAGATTAAGACCTGTCTGCATCTAGCACTATTTCTCTTAAGAGCACAAAGGGGGTACACCCAGTCTGGGGTCTGGATGTGTGTGTCCCCCCGGTCTCCAATAAGACCCCACTAATACAGCTGTAGGATTACGTTCTCAGCACAGTGTCGAAGACAAGACCTCCAGCACCTTCTCTGTAAGCCCAGTAGCAAAGAGTCTCTCTCTCTCTCTCTCTCTCTCTCTCTCTCTCTCTCTCTAAGGTTAAATACTTTCTAAAAGGGACCAGCCACAATAAAAGTTTTCAATATATTTAATAAAAAATAAAACAGCATGAAAATACTGAATATGTATTTAACAGTAAATCAGAGAGTTCAAATCACAGGAAATACTGAAAACAATTTTGATGGACAGACTCAGACAAAGAAAAAACAATACCTAAACTAAACTTCACTATATTCCTATTTCCTACTAACTTACTTGATAGAGCAAGCTACAATGAAATACTTGAGCAGATAAAGCACTCAAACAAAAAGGAAGTACTTCATTCACCTAAATCCCCTTGAGTACCCATTTCCCTATAGGTCTTTTCTGACTCAGTTACATAGCAATCCTATACACTATTCTAGCATGTCGAAGGGTCAGTTGCTGGCGTCCTCTCCTGTTCAGCTGGTGAATCTGGGAATCTTGAGGCAATGTTACAACTGCCTCATGTACACAGACAACCGTCTCCTCCTCCCAACAAATACAAATATATGTGAGAGGTGCAACTATATAGCCAAACTGGAGGCTGAGCTCTCTCAACTCAGTACTGGCAAAACCAGTCAGGAGGAGAAGGTAACCACGCACACCACAATCCCAGTCTCACATAGACCTATCACAACTGCAAACCAAACACAAACACACAAAAACATACTCGGAGGCTCTAATTAAAAATCTACCAAAACAACAGAGGCCTCCAAAGCAGACACCCAAGCGACCACTACCTCAAGACATAGCACATGCAACACACAGTTCACAAAGTCAATGTGCTAAACAGTCACAGCCCTTAAGGCTAAACAATATGCCAGATACACTTGTATAAGGTGACTCCATAGTCAGACACACTGACGTCCCACTCACCAGACTGAACAAGGAGAGGGTTACAGTAAGCTGCCTGTCGGTCGCTAGAATCCGCCACATAACACAAGCATTCAGGTCACTGCAAAGCAAGTACAAATATGACTCAATCATTGTCCATGCCGGTGTGAATGACCTGAGATGTACCTCCCTGGACTACATGAAAAGAGACAGAGGAGCTCTCTGATTATGTAGCCCAGGCCGGTATGACCCTGACCCTGAGCAGCATCTTACCCTCACCAAGAATGATGCCACAGTACACAGACAAAATGATCAGCTTTAACAATTGGCTTAATTACTGGTGTCATTCTAAGAGGATCCAATATCTGTCCGCTTGGGATGACATGCTTGACAAGCCACGCTGCTTCGCAAGGGATGGCTTGCACCTGTCACCCCTGGGCATCCGGATATTGGTCAATACCAAGTCCTGTGCACGAGGGGATGCACGGTCCAAACCAAGTAGACAGCTCCAAATAGACCAGCAAGGCAGCACAGAGTTCAATATATTTATTGAATATTGATGAATGTAACAAACTAGTTTCGGCCAACAGCCTTCTTCAGTGTAACACAATATCATCAAGTTCATTTACATCATCCTTTAAATACATGTCAGGAGCCAATCAAATAGAAGAGCTCATGAATACTAATAAGTTTTGAAAAAATGCTTACAAGACAGGTTTAAGGGCACTTAAAGTGAATCATATGGTTATACAATAATGGTGAGTGTATACACTCAACTGTGGTCCATCCATCACAGGAAAAATAACCACCAGGTGAAATAAGGCCAAACAAATTCTAGATGTTCAAACATGTCAGTAAGACAATATTAATACATGTTATTGGTTTTAATAATCCCATATGGGTGTACCACAATCACAAGCCATTCAGTAATTCTAATTAGAGGAGCAAAAAGTCAAAAAATCAATACTATCTATTAGACATGCCATGTCATAATAGGGCATATATTAACCAAATTAGGTAGTATATATAAATATAAAAATATATATATATATGTATATATAGAGGTTGATAGTAAGCGACAACAGTCATGAACATAGCATGCAGGATAGATCAACAATAATATTGACACCAGCCTGAACATAAGTGCTTTCACCTTGGTTCAACAGAAACATTGCAACTATTCTATATCCGTCCTGGACACAATAATAGACCACCCAATGAATACAAAATACCAAAAATATGATTAATGTGTTCAAACATCTCCCTCTAACAATATATTGGTACTTGAATCTAAATAATGTTCCCATATTGTATAGAACACCAATACTGACATCAACAGCCTAAACATAAAGGCATACACCTTTCTTTCAAAAGTTGTGATGGCTATTATATCTCTAATACCTAGATAGAAATGGCACCACTTGCAAGTCAAAAAGGAAAAAGGTGAAACGAGAAAACTATACTATTGTATTTAGTTTTAACTTACATAATGCTAACAAGCATATTTGCTCACTCACCTTACTAGTAAGTTAGGTACCTTTCCTTTGTGCTCCCATAATAGGGAAAAATTTTTTTCAACTTGAACATGGCCATCACCCATATCGGACATAATATCAGATAGGAGTCCATATGACTTAATATATTAACCCTGTTCAATGTTAAGCCAAGATCTTAAACATTGTTAATATTAAGGACAAATCAATAAGAAACAAATAAAATTCCCCACTTGGTGTCCTATTATTAAATGGACTAATACTGATTCAATTTATTCATTACAAATGATCATTTAGTCCCGGATGAAATAAAGCCCCCAATGTGATGATCCAATGTTTCTCTTTCCGATCCAACAACCCATGCCACCCTTGTTTATTTGTTCTGTCTCCAGAAATACGGTCAATGACCATAAAGGTGAATCTCGCTTGAGAATGTTTAAGTGTGTGTTGGTATAGGGCACTCGACTCCTTGTGGTTTTTGATATCACTGCGATGCAAGTATCCGCAGTATAACACCTTGTTACATGCGTCAAGTCTACATCCCCGTCACACAATCAGGAGTATTCCAATATCCCAGTTTATTCCAACATGGAGGAATATCAATTGGCTAGTAGGGATCTCAGTCAGAGGTTTATGAACAGGGGATATGATGAATTTGATGTCGTATCTGCTCAGAATAGAGCTAATCGTCTTGTGAGGGAAGACTTATTGCAATATCAGGACAAAATAAAATAAAATCAATCCTCCCATACATGTGTCAGGTTCATCACCACTTACAGCAGAAATATTAATATGATTAGAAACATCATTAATAAACATTGGAACATTTTATTGGCCAATGATAAAGTTTTGGGACCCTTTCTCATATAAACGTAAGACATTAGGTTCCTATTTTTCACACTTTAAACATATGGCGAGTGGGGGAACTACTCATAAACAACTGACACTTTATGGTGATGAACTCATTGGGTCATTCCCTTGTGGCCATTGTGGGTCCTGTCAATATATGTTGAAATCCAAGGCATTTACTAGAATACCAGCAAAGTTTTTGATATTAAGATCTTTGGAAACTGTAGTAGCGACTGGGTGGTGTACCTGGCATCTTGTCACTGTGGGGGATTTTATGTTGGACAAACTTCCAGAGCTTTAAGATCAAGAATGAACGAACATCGCAGTGATATCAAAAACCACAAGGAGTCGAGTGCCCTATACCAACACACACTTAAACATTCTCAAGCGAGATTCACCTTTATGGTCATTGACCGTATTTCTGGAGACAGAACAAATAAACAAGGGTGGCATGGGTTGTTGGATCGAAAGAGAAACATTGGATCATCACATTGGGGGCTTTATTTCATCCGGGACTAAATGATCATTTGTAATGAATAAATTGAATCAGTATTAGTCCATTTAATAATAGGACACCAAGTGGGGAATTTTATTTGTTTCTTATTGATTTGTCCTTAATATTAACAATGTTTAAGATCTTGGCTTAACATTGAACAGGGTTAATATATTAAGTCATATGGACTCCTATCTGATATTATGTCCGATATGGGTGATGGCCATGTTCAAGTTGAAAAAAATTTTTCCCTATTATGGGAGCACAAAGGAAAGGTACCTAACTTACTAGTAAGGTGAGTGAGCAAATATGCTTGTTAGCATTATGTAAGTTAAAACTAAATACAATAGTATAGTTTTCTCGTTTCACCTTTTTCCTTTTTGACTTGCAAGTGGTGCCATTTCTATCTAGGTATTAGAGATATAATAGCCATCACAACTTTTGAAAGAAAGGTGTATGCCTTTATGTTTAGGCTGTTGATGTCAGTATTGGTGTTCTATACAATATGGGAACATTATTTAGATTCAAGTACCAATATATTGTTAGAGGGAGATGTTTGAACACATTAATCATATTTTTGGTATTTTGTATTCATTGGGTGGTCTATTATTGTGTCCAGGACGGATATAGAATAGTTGCAATGTTTCTGTTGAACCAAGGTGAAAGCACTTATGTTCAGGCTGGTGTCAATATTATTGTTGATCTATCCTGCATGCTATGTTCATGACTGTTGTCACTATCAACCTCTATATATACATATATATATATATTTTATATTTATATATACTACCTAATTTGGTTAATATATGCCCTATTATGACATGGCATGTCTAATAGATAGTATTGATTTTTTGACTTTTTGCTCCTCTAATTAGAATTACTGAATGGCTTGTGATTGTGGTACACCCATATGGGATTATTAAAACCAATAACATGTATTAATATTGTCTTACTGACATGTTTGAACATCTAGAATTTGTTTGGCCTTATTTCACCTGGTGGTTATTTTTCCTGTGATGGATGGACCACAGTTGAGTGTATACACTCACCATTATTGTATAACCATATGATTCACTTTAAGTGCCCTTAAACCTGTCTTGTAAGCATTTTTTCAAAACTTATTAGTATTCATGAGCTCTTCTATTTGATTGGCTCCTGACATGTATTTAAAGGATGATGTAAATGAACTTGATGATATTGTGTTACACTGAAGAAGGCTGTTGGCCGAAACTAGTTTGTTACATTCATCAATATTCAATAAATATATTGAACTCTGTGCTGCCTTGCTGGTCTATTTGGAGCTGTCATCCGGATATTGGCCAAGGCTCTTGCCACCCCCATAGTGCCTTTTTTAGGCAAGGCTCAAAAGACAAACCCACCACCCTAGAAAACACAAGTGAAATGCTGCTCAATGCCAGAAGTCTAAACCTCAAGATGCACGCTCTCGAAGCCCTCCTCAGTATGGAGAACACTGATGTCTGTGCAGTGACTGAAACCTGGTTCAAGGCTCCTGAGAGCACCCCAGCACTACCAGGTTATACCTCATATCATGATTTCCGGCCCCAAAACTTGGACCGAACCACAAAAGGAGGGGGAGTACCCATATTCATCAAAGATACCCACACCTCCAGGTTAGTGGCAACGCATGAAGCATCGGAGACCATCCAGGTGCAACTAACCATAGGCAAAACTGCCCTACAGTTTGTAGCATGCTACAGACCACCCTCTCAAACTCAGGAACCCCACTCAGCCTTCCTGAAGACACTGGAGAGTATGAATGTCTCTCCAAATACCATCATATTGGGAGACTTCAACTACCCAAACATAGACTGGGAACATTACTCAAGCCCCAACACCCTAGCCCAAAGGTTCCTAGAATTCATAAACTCAAATGCGATGGAACAACTAGTCACCACTCCCACAAGATGAGATAATATACTAGACCTGATCATCACAAACATGGGGACAAAATGCTCCACACCGGAAGTATACCCCTCATTGGTGAGATCATATCATAAATTAATCTCACTGGAAATCTACATCCCACCCCCACCCCCTGCACAGAAGACCACAGTGAAGAATTTCTCAAAAGCCGACTTCACACTTCTTAAGACTGAAGTGGTATCTTTCAAGGCCCCTGGGCCAGTGGAAACCACAACCCACACCGCTGAAGCCTTTATAAATGCCTTCTACGGACACCTTCAAGAATGCATGGATCATGCAATCCCTAATAAAACCAAGACCCATTCCCACAAAGGCATGTGTCCTGTCTGGTGGACCCCAGCCATTAACAAACTTTACAACAGGAGGAGGAAGCTACTACATGACAGAGCAAAATCCCCAAAAGGGAAGGCATCTCTGATCAGTAATAGCAAAAAACTTCGATCACTCATAAAATCATCCAAGGCCAACTTTGAGAGAAAAATCACAAAAGACACAAAAGACAATCACAAGGCCTTTTTTAGCTATGTTAGAAACCTGGGTGGAAACTCCCAGATATGCTCAGAGTTAGTCCAAAATGACACAAAATACACTTAACCCACAGATATTGCCAACATTCTGGCAGACAGGTTCAGTGCAACTTTCTCCGCCCCCTACCCCCCAAATGGAGAAATATCTATCCCAGCAAAGTGTAGCCTCCCTAACATCTCAGATGCCCAGGTGAGAGCCGCCCTCTCCAAAGCTAAAAACACAGCATCAATGGGAACAGACAGTGTCCCGGGCTGCGTGCTACATGAACTCCAAGAGGAACTAAACCCGCACATAAGGCTCTAAGCCTTACTACAGGATACGTACCCAAAGAGTGGCGTACAACAACAGTGGTCCCACTCCACAAAGGAGGTGCTTCTACAGACCCTGGAAATTACCGCCCCATAAGCTTGACAAGCCTGGTCTGCAAAGCTATGGAAAGGATCATTATGGAACTCATAAACAAAGACATTGGGGACCTACAAACATTGGATCCTACCCAATTTGGCTTTGTCAAAGGCAGATCCTGCCTTTTGAACCTAGTCGACTTTTTTGAAACAGTCACTAAGGCCATTGATGAGGGTAAGGCAGTTCACACAGCCTACCTTGACCTTGCAAAAGCCTTCGACACAATACCCCACTCGGGCATCACTGACAAACTCACCAGCTTAAATGTAAACCCATATGTCACAAGATGGGTTGCAAACTGGCT
The DNA here is from genome assembly GCF_019279795.1 of Protopterus annectens. Taxonomy (NCBI): domain Eukaryota; kingdom Metazoa; phylum Chordata; order Ceratodontiformes; family Protopteridae; genus Protopterus; species Protopterus annectens. The sequence continues at coordinate 1,583,847,775 of NC_056744.1, read as the reverse complement.
CAAGGACAGAACCCACATGGTCAGAATTGCTGGAGCCATGTCAGACTCTAAGCCAATCACAAGCGGTGTCCCACAGGGCTCAGTCCTGGGACCCCTCTTGTTCGGCATTTATTTTTCCGAGGTGCAAGCAAACATAGGAGGATTGTGGCTGACAAAGTTCGCAGATGACTGCAAACTGGGCGCCATAATTGATACTCCAGCAGACACAAGCATCCTTCAGAAAGGCCTCATAGAAACAGATAATTGGTGCCACAGCCATGGCCTTAAACTGAACGCCAAAAAATGTATAGTCATACCCTTTGGGAAAAACAAGGTACCCACAAATTACCACATAGGTGGTAATCCATTAAGTACAGAAGAGGTAATCAGGGACCTAGGGACCCATGTCGACAGTAACCTCTCATTTGACACTCACATTGCCAAGGTGGTTAGGAAGACCTTCTATATTGTCCACCTTATCATGAAGGGATTCACATCTAGATCAAGAGAGGTCATTGTGCCCCTGTACTCTTCTCTTATCAGGCCCATGATTGAGTACAATGCCCCATTTGGGATGTATCTTACCAGACACCTGCAGCAGTTAGAAAGACCCCAAAGTTCCTCACCAAGAGGATAAAGAGTCTCAAACATATGTCATATGCTGCCCGGCTGAAGAAACTCCAGCTCTATTCAGTCGCATACCGCCTACTAAGAGGTGATCTATGCCTGACGTACAAGGCCATATCCAATTCGGAATTAATGGACATGCTCCACCTCAGAAAATCCAAATCCATCAAAGCCACGAGAGCAAGAGATTTGAACCTCAACACAGAAATAAATAGGACGTGCTGGAGGGACAGATTCATAACCCAGAGGCTCTCTACACTCTGGAACAGAATCCCAGTCCATGTTAGGCAGAGCCCCTCACTAACTCTCTTCAAGAGAAATCTTGACGAGTGGATGGGAGATCGTAGGTTTACCCCGGGGGTCAACCATGTGTCACTACTAGACAGAGGCACAGTAAACTAAACCCTAAATGGGCGTAGTATTCTCATCCCAAGGGGTGGCGAAAGCCACACACACTCTGGCTAGGCTTATAAATGCCCTAGGGCAGATAGCCTAGTATGAACCTATGAACCTTTCTAGTCAGTTCCCCAAAACAGAATACTATCTACTCAGAGATTACTCCCTGTAAAGCAGAATATCCAAGATGGCTTGTAGAATGACCTCAACTGGTCACCTGACTAGCTTCTCACAGTAACGTCTTTTGAAGCTGAGACAGGAATTTAGCACAGACAGCTACAATGCACATATTAAATGTTTATGGCAATGCCTGGGGTTTCCCCTCTTTTTACAAAGGCTTCTTCCACCCCCACCGTCTACGTCCTATTCAGCACTGCGAGTTTGTCATATTAATGGTTTAATGGCTCATTTACATTTCCCTTATTTTTCTTAAAGTAAGCTAGCTGATTAACCTTTGCTAGCCCAGTGTCCTCTATTAAAATATATACATTTAATTCAGTCACAATAATAAATGGACATTTCTTTTCATTCCAGCAGGGTGCACTGTTGATTCATTTTAAACACAAGCAAACCTCACAAATACATTTTCAGCAAATGCATTTGTACACATCAGTTTGATATAAAAATTACATCATTATTTACAAAGTTCCAGCGGTGTTGGCACAAGCCACACATCCACTGCCCTACGTATCCTGGCATGGCTGGCAGTACCTCCTATCATCACACACGACTGTCGTGTTGTCTGTGAATATCCTGAGTGGACTTGGGAGTCCGTAAGTGGGAAAAAAATATGTAGGGCCTGAATGTATTTCCCTCACATTGAGGTGCTCTGTCCTTTATTTTGGGGTTCGTTGCCCATGGATTTTAAGGAACTTGTCCATGCCCCCCAATCTAGGTCTGAATCTTCTTTGTGCAGTGTATGTGAAGGTAACGCTCATTTGAATAGAATGTCTGGATTGAGATGTACCCAAGATATCAACCATGACTTTTTTAGATTTACTGTAAAGCCCAGACTTTGCAGAAGAGAGATTATATAGCAGAAATGCTTTAACAGAATTTCCCAAGGGTGCCTGTATTAGCAGGTCATTAAGGTATTGAGGTATGGCAATATTTGAATCCTCAGTGTTCTACAAAAGCTGATAGCAGGGACTAGGTATTTTGTGAAGACCCTGGGGACAGTAGATAACCCAATGGGTAAAGTACAGGAATGAAAGTGCAAACAACCAAGCAGAAGCACTTAGGCATCCTTTAAATCCATAAATACTAGAAAGGCTTGAGGAAGAAGAGTCTGCAGAGACAGCATTTTGAAAGAGGGCACCTTCAAAAAAAGTGTTCAAATGGGACAAATCTATACTGGACTTCCATTCTCCTTTTCTGAGTACCAAAATGAGTCTGGAATAAAAACCTTTTTCATACGTGCTGTGGGGTTACAGATTCTATTGTACCAAGAAGACCCTGGAAGTAAGGAGATAAGCAGTGCAACAACTGGTGAGAGAGACTGGTGGGATACTTTTGAAAGGTGGAATATCCCTTCCAAATCATTCTGTAACCTTGTTAAATGATGGACAGGAGCCAGTAAGTAATGGCCTGCCAGCAGAAAGGGATGAGGTTAGTCTTTTTGACAGAGAGAGGGTGGAAAGGAGGCAGCAGAACAGTCAGGATGACCTGGCTGGAAAGGGAGGTCTTCCAGACTTGGAGTCTCTGGCAGATTTATCTTGAAATCTCTTTCTAGCCATTTTCTGCCATTCTGTGGGGCCTAGGATATCTATAAGAAAGGGAAGAAGAATTAGCTGGGTAGTGCCTCTGACATCAGGCAAGAGAGGCAAGGAAGATTTGTTTGAAATCTTGCTTTATTTCCCCTTGTTCTAGGGTCGCCACCTTTTCAAATGCCCAAAGTGGGACATTTTTGGTACAAACAGATTTTGCAGGGTGAAATATACTCATGGCCAGTACCAAAGGACACAACTTCACTTTTTTGCCTAAATAAAAGCTTATTATTATAGCATTTTAGTTGCTTATTCTGTTTTTTATAATGTTTAGGTGTTTCAGTAACAGAATAAGAGTTTTATGCAATTATTACATAAAATATAGGAAATAATTTTGCCCTAAAATCGCAGGACATTTGCCATTTTTACAGTTTTTTTTGCAGGACACAGTTGCCCAAAGTGGGACTGTCCCTCTCAAAGTGGGACAGGTGGTAACCCTACCTTGTTCTTGTTAAGGATTTAAACAAGTCTGCAGCCTCGGAACCAAAAAAGAAATCCGTGTTAAGATGGAAATCCAAAAGCTTAGCTTTAATGTCCTCAAGAAGGGACACAGAATGAAACTATGCAAATCTTTTGATAACAGATTCGATAACAGTTGATCCTGGGTGAAGATTCCGATGGTTCAGAACTGCACATACTAGGTCTTGCTAACCGTGTTACTTAACCACCATGGAAAAAAGCCTGCTGTTTTGTTTCACACCATACCGCTCAACCTCTTAGTGCAAGAAATCTGGACAAAGCTTAAAAATAATGAGGGACTAAAGCCCCAAAACAGGGACATATTTTAAATATTGCATATATAAACTTAAAAAGTTGCTAGAACAAGTTTTGCTGTGGCATGGATTTTCTGAAGGATGTAAAGTCTGACATTAATGCATATGATTATTTAGAAACTTTAATCCTTAGTGATTTGCCAAAAAAGACACAAACTTTATGAGGAACATACCAAAAATAAGACTCAAAAATATGAACCTTACGCAAAAGTCTGGACAGTTGAGAGGCATTTTTCAGACACCAAGGATAGACCATGTTTTGTTCAAATTACTCAACAGACAACAGATATTTAGTCATTTGTGTTGGGCAATTCAAAGCTCAGAAAGTCAGAGTAGAAGATGTGTAAAACCACCTTTCCATATCCATCCATGGCACTACTACCTTCATCTGAAGGTAGGGAATTACCAACAGGTAAAAGTTTAGAAGGCTTGCCTAGGGAAATAAAAAACGCAGAAGGGTCTGCCAACGGATTTTTATACAAGAATTTTAAGTCTTCAGGCTCTTTATAGAACCTATTAGGTCACTTAGGGGGTAGAGGTTGAGAGCAAGGTGAAGAAGTGGATGCAAATGCATCCAGATATCGAAAACTAGAGAAAACAGGTGCAGGTGTATGGGTATAAACAGACAGTAATTGCTATATCTCTTCTGCAGATCAGATACTTGTCTAGATTCCCACTCAAAATGCAGTATCGTTTTTGTGATAGTTTCCCCAAAGGAGATTTCTTCAAAAGGCAAGTCAGGAGATATAAGTATCATCAACAGAAACCATTTGGCCAGGGGCTGAATCTGAGAAGCCTAGGCCAGAGAATGTTCATCCGAATCAGAATCTGCCTCACTGTCCTCAGAAGAGGAGTTGTCTCTTCTGAGGGACAGAAGAATGAGGAGCAGTGGACAGAAAAGGAGGATTGAGAACCAAAATATCCTTAAAAGACCTTGAATAAATTCCATCCATTCTTTTACTTGGGATATCTTAGATGAAATATTAGTCTTCTGTTTCTTCTTCTTTGGAGTGACATCCACTTTAAGAAAATGCTGCACATCCAACTTTAGTCATACTTCTATCCATGACCCAGGCACCTCCTTACCCAACCAGTAATTGAGGGATGCCCTGCAGTTCTTACTAAAATTATAAGCTTATGTTACCCCCTTCTCAAGCATACTGGTTTGGACAGTCATACTGAACGTGCAAGAGTCAGACATCATACAATGGGGTCGCTGTAGCAGGAGTCTTAGAAATGACTGAACATACAAAGGGCTCTTGTGAAGCCTCAATGGGTATGTTCGAATCCAAATGGACAAACAATGGTTCAGGCCTCAGCTGTTTGAACTTGCAGAACACTGGATGCTGAAGATTCCAATTCAGACTTATGGCGCAGAGTCTCAAAACAGGTATTAAGACAGGAAAGACGCATACATAGGGTTTTATGTACAACTGACTGGCATTGCAAATTCTTGTAGTCGTGTTATTCATAAAGACAAAAAAAAAAAAAAAAAGACACGGGGAGTGGAAATCTTTATAAGGAATTAGCCTACCCGCAATCACACTTCTCCCTCTTAACCGACATCTAACAAATTAAAACACCAAATTACAAAGAGGAAAAGGAAGGTTTCCCAATGGGGCATGTATCTCAGTAAACAAAGGCAAGGATAACAACAACATGAAGAACAGACCAAAGGCTGTGAGACCTGAACTCAGACTGGCAGCAAGACAGTATGTGGATCTCAAGCTCATTCATCTACTTATGTACTTTTACACCCAAGGGCTTGGGTCACACTTCACATGTATGGTTCAATGGAAAGTTTTGCTCTGGTACCCCAGCTAGACATCCAGGTTACCTGGTAAGATAAGTCAACACTATCAGAATACTGCAACAGTGATCTAAGTAAGAACATCAAGTGGTCAAGTGTTTACAAGCCTATACACATTACAGGCCCACAGAACTTTTAAATATCACTTTACTGCTTTTCATCTTTTGCCCTGGAAAAAGATGTATTAGGGAGTCTGATCTGCTTATGCATGAATACAATCCGAAGTGATGCCCTATTAGTCTAAAATTAACAAAGTTATTAAAAATGTATTACAGTGCTAAGTCTGGGATAGGCAAAAGTGGCACCAAGGTGTAATAATTGCTAGCATCTGCAATGGTGCCAGTAAGAAAGTATCTTTTTACATACATAATCATAGCAGTCACAGACAACATGTAAAATATGTAGCAAAAATGCAAATGATCAACAGCAGCCACTCCTAAACTTTAGCAGCTTACTGATATAACATAGAAGGCGCTATAAAGACACTGTACCTTAGAAAACCTGGATAAGTAATGGTTACAGCTTATCAATGTTACATTGCTTTAGTCAACATGAATTTGATCCTCAAAAGCCAAACTCTGCTAGTGGGAAGCAAAATCTGAGTAGAACCTGTTGGTGTGACATTCTTTCAAGGACAAGCTGAGTGATTCAGATGTGCACAGTCAGGAAATAACATGTACTCTTCTCCAAAGCAACAGCATATAAAGGGAACTGCCCAACATTACATAGTTATTAAAAGATGTATGTCTGTTTTCGCTAAATCTGCATTTTAACTGTAGTTCTGCAATTTTTACCAAATTCTCCCCATTCCACCACATCACTGTAATTTCTTTACTCATTTTTCGATTTCACATACTTTCTTTACACACACTGCACCCATCTATTCCTTGTTTTCCAAAGTTCTCATTCTAAATCATATAACACAAACTAGCAAAAGATACAGAAGCCCCTTTACAGTGGTGCATCTGACAAAACTGTCCACAGCAAACAGCAGATATAATCGGTCTTCTTAAAATGCATGTTCACTGGCAGGGCTATATTTTACTTACGTTACATACATATATATATATATATATATATATATATATATATATATATATATATATATATATATATACATACACACACACACACACACACACACACACACACACACACATATATATATATATATATATATATATATATATATTATATAGTTCTATTTTGACCCATTGAATTAACGTTTCAGCGAAACTCAGTTTTGTTAGCCTGGTTTTGCAAATGTGCATTTCGCCGGAAATGCACTTTTGCAAAATGTACAGTTGTGTACACTTACCATAAATGTAGATGTTCAAGTGTATTCACTGTTGCAGTCATCACACTTGAGTTATATGCCTGCAGGTAGCCTTCAGTCGGCCCGAATACCAGAGTCTTAGTATTTCTGCGTCGGATGCTGTCGCTTCTTCCATGACGTCAGGTCGTCAGGGGTATAAAACAGGCAGCCGACGCCATTACATCAGTTTTTCTTGCCTCAAATGTCAGGAGCCCCCAAAAAAGGAGATAGTATATGGTATGGAACACCACCAGTAAAAGGTTAATACCAATGCCACTGGGAATGGCCACAGAGAGGAGAGGAAGAACGATAGAGAAAGCCAGGGAGCTGGAGGGAGGGAAACCAGGACTGCAACAGTGAATACACAACATCTACATTTATGGTAAGTGTACACAACTGTACTATGTTCTTCATGTTTCACTGTTGCAGTCATCACACTTTGGTCGATTCCCAAAGCTGAAGATGGATGGTGGCAGTCAAGAAGTGTTAGGGCTGGCTAATTGGCCTTGCAAGACTGCTGTAGCAAATTCAGCACTGGATTTGGAAAATATAGGTAAGTGGTAATGCTTGGTGAAATTGTATACAGAACTCCAGGTTGCAGCTTTCAGAATGTCCCTGGTAGGGACACCCTTGAGAAATGAAGTAGAGGTGGAAGTAGCCCTAGTGGAATGTGTTCTGATCCCCTGTGGGGTAAGTTTTCCATGGTGCCTGTAGCAGAAGTGGATGCTGTGTGCTATCCATTTGGAAATGGTTTGTTTAGAAATGGCCTTACCTTCTGCCCCTGTAGCAAAGCTGACTAGCAGCTGGTCAGATTTTCTGAAAGGCTTAGTCCTGTCAAAGTAGAACCCTGAGCTGTCTGTGCACGTCCAAGGAGTGCAGGATCCTTCCCCCTTTATTCTGAGGGTTAGGAAAGAAGGTTGGTAAATGGATGGATTGGTTTAAAGCCACACTGGACACCACCTTAGGCATGAATGATGGATTAGTCCTGAGGGAAACCCTGTCAGCATGGAAAATAATGAAGGGTTCCACAGCCATTAGTGCCTGAAACTCAGACACTCTTCTGGCTGAATTTATTTCCAAAAGCAAGGCTGTTTTCCAAGAGAGGAATTTTAACTCTGCTGAGGCAGCAGGTTCAAAAGGTGGAAGCGTGAGCTTTTCCAATACAAAGTTAAGGTCCCACGCAGGGGTGGGTACTCTCCTAGGGGGCCTTAAATTGTTCGCCCTATCAGGAACTATTTAATGAGAGGGTGCGAAAATAGGGGTGGTTCAGTATTATAATGAGCTGAGATGACAGAGGCATGAATCTTAATGGAGGAGAATGATACGCCTCTGTGGAGTAGCTCTGCTAGGTAATCCAAGATTAGAGGTAAGGAGGGCACTGCTGTCTCCTTTCCTTTAGACCGATTCCAAAAGCAACAGCTTTTCCACTTTTCAGCACAGGATTTCCTAGTGCTAGGCCTTCTGGCTTCAAGAATGATGTCCAGCACCTGTTTGCTGAGGGTTGCTGGTAGGGTATTCAAGGGATAAGCTATGCTACAAGGTTTAGGGTTTGCAACTGTGGGTGCAGAATCTTTCCCTTCTGCTGAGACAGCAGGGTAGGAAGTCTGTTGAAGGTGCCAGGGTGGCACTATTCTCAGGCAACATAGGAGTGGGTACCAGTGCTGACATGGCCAATCTGGTGCAATAAGAACTGCCCTTGGCCTGTCCCGTTTTATCTTGAGCAGTACTCTTGAGAGAAGGGGCAGAGGGGGGAAGGCATAGACTGAGAGGTTTTCTCACTGAAAGAATAGGGCATCCACCTTCCAGGCCCTGCTGTGAAGGTTCCTGGTGCAGTACTTGCTTGACTGGTGGTTTTGGGGGGAGGCAAAAAGATCCACCTCCGGGGTCACCCACCTGTGGGTCAGAAGGCTGAAGGTGTTGTGCTGCAATTTCCACTCGTGTGGGTCTAGGTTTCTGCTTAAATCATCTGCCAATGAATATTGTTTGCCTGGCAGGAATTGAGCTTGAAGATGCAACTTGGTAGCTCAAGGCTGTGTTCCACAGAGCCATGGCTAACCTGCAAAATGGGTAAGAATGGGTTCTCCCCTGCCTGTTTACGTACCACATAACTGTGGTGTTGTCTGTTTTTATCAGCAGTTGTCCTGGAAGGATTACGTATCTGAAAGCGGTCAAGAGCATTCTGTACAGCTAGCATCTTTCTGACTGATGTGCAGGAGAATCTGCCCTGGGCTCCAGTGGCCCTGAATGCATTTGCCTGCCATGTGAGCCCCCTGTGCATAGTCTGATGCATCTGCCGTCAGGGTTTGGGCGGCGAGGGGTTGAGTGAAATGCAGTCCGTTGTTCTGGTTGCATGCATCTGCCCTTAGGCAAGGTATGATAGGAATGACTGTTTCCAGGTCCTGTGAGTGTTGGCACCAAAGACTTAAGTACCACTGAAGTTTCCTAATATGCAGTCTTGCATATGGAATTAGTAGAATACAGGAGGCCTTGAGCCATAGGGCTTGTAGTATTTTTCTTGCAGATAGCTTGGTTCTGGTGGCCATTTGTCTGAAGTAGTTTGTCAGATAGACCTGTTTTTCTGGAGTGAGAAATGCCATCTGGGAAGTTGTGTCCAAACTTGCTCCCAGAAATACAATCTTTTGACTGGGTACCAGCTGTGATTTCTTTTCGTTGATGGTGTACCCCAATGAAGTGAGAAGGCTTTTTACAAATGTCAGGTGCTGAAGCAGCAATTCCTGACTATCTGCCTGAATCAGGTATTCGTCCAAGTATGGGGAAATTTGAATATTTCTCTGCCTGCAGTATGCAATGGCTGGAGGCAGGCACTTTGTGAATACTCTGGGCGCAGTAGATAAGCCAAAGGGAGTGCAGAGAACTGATACTGCATAGAGCCTGCCCTTAAACGTATATATTTCCTGCATGACTCCCTTATGGGAAATGTGCAGATAAGCTTCTTTGAAAGTCTAGAGTGACTAACTAGGTATCCTTGACTAGCATGGGGAGAAGCTGTTTCAGGGTAAGCATCTTGAATTTTGGGACCACCAGGAAAGTGTCGAGAATTGAAAGATCCATTATTGAGCACCAAGAGCCCTCTTTTCTGGGTACCAGGAAAAGTCTGGAGTAGAAACCCTGACCCCTTTGTTCTACTGGAACAGGTTGAATAGCTCTGATATTGGGAAGGAAAAGTACTTGCTTCTGAACCTCTGCCCACTGGTTTGGAGGAAGGTCTGGAAACCCGCTTGGGGTTGAAAGAGAGTGGAAGTAGAATTTGTACCCCTGGGTTAAAATGTTGAGGACCCATCTGTCCTAAGTAATGGACATCCAATTTTTCGCATGAAGGGCATGATTTCCTCCTAGAGGCACAAGCAGCTGGGCAGGGCTGGGAAGGAGAGTTGAGAAGTCATTGTGAACTTTTTCCATAGGGGGGCGGCTTACTACTCCCTGGTTTTGGGGTTGGGCCACTCCATTGTTTACATCTCTGCATTCCCTGATACATCTCTGCATTCCCTGAGACTGTAGTCTGGGTAGCCTTTTTCCCCTGGGTCTTGTCTGGGAGGGCCTGGAAAAGGCCAGTTTTTTGAAGGATAATGCCTACTGAATCTAGGTGGTTGCAATTGTAAAGAATTCTTTAACAGTTTGCAGAGATTTCGCTTTTTCTTCCATCTTTTTTGTTCCTTCAGCCCATCATGCCTTCTCAGTACAGAAACAGTGACTGCAACCCTGCAAGATGCTTCTAGGGCATCAAAGCCACACTGCAAGGTATGCTTACTAACTTGGTTTGCAGAATGCATTATCTCATGAAAATCTTTATTTTCTGCACAATCTGGAATTAATGCCTAGCTGAAAACCAAAAGTAAAAAAGAATCCCAAAACTCACACATGCGTGAGCGGAAACTTGAATCCGGATTGCTATTTAACCAGTCCAGATTCGGAATAAGGCAGCAGTCTCACAGATGCCCCAGACGTCTATGTGGTTACAGCCACATAGACTGGAAGGGGATCAGACTGTAAGGTCTGCAGTACACATGTGTGCTGGATTCTGGAACAAAACAGAACTGGAACTTGCTGAAAGAGGGCTTATAGAGAAAAGGAGCTGCTGTTTTGCTTGCTGAATGAGAGGCCAGATACTGCTTTATGGAGGGTGGGTGTGTGTGTGTGTGTGTGTGTGTGTGTGTGCCCCAGTGAAACTGTGTGTGTACCTGTGTGTGTGTGTGTGTGTGTGTGTGTGTGTGTGTGTGTGTGTGTGTGTGTGTGTGTGTGTGTGTGTGTGTGTGTGTGTGTGTGTGTGTGTGTGTGTATAAAATGCCCCCAGTGAAACTCGAGAAATATACCTGGTAGTGGCTAGACTCAAACCCTGTACCTCAAAAGTAGGCAGCAAGAGCTTGAATTCCCTACCCACCACCACTTGTGAAAGTTTTGTTTCATATTGCTGTTCTGTTCCTCATACAATCTGTGGTTTTCTGGAAAATAATGACAGGATTTGAATTTCAGACTTCATATTCTACAGAAAGTACATGGTAACACAAAACATTTTATTCTAGCAATTTTCTGTTTATAAGATCATTGTTGGCTCTGTCCAGGTTTTTCGTGCTATCAGGTTGAGAGCTACGGAATTCACTGAATATGTTTGGGGGGCTGTATACCCCCACTACTGGCTTTGCCTAGGTGTTTTGTGTTAAGATGTTGAGAGCTATGGTGAGAAATGAATTCACTAAATGATAGCCATTTAAGCTTCAGTCTAGCTGCCATTCAAGAAAAATCTGATTTGGCATAGTGGTATGTTGCTCTGACTGTAGTGCACAGGGTCCTGAGTTCAAGGCTTGGCAATGAAACGCATTAAGGTAACATCATTTTATTCTAGCAACTTTCCAAGGTTATACAAGCAATGTTTAAAATATGTCCCTAGTTTTTGGGCTTTTGCCCCCCCCCCAATAATTTTTGACTTTTTCCAGATTTCTTGTGCTTCAAAGTTGAGTGTTGAGTGGATTTTACAAGGAGCTGACAGCTTGATGATAAGTTTAGTGCTGCTTATGCTGAGTCTGCTTACACTGTTAATAGCACACAGGAAGTGTACTTGCTTTTGATCAGAAGGCTGTGGGTTCTACTCCCCCAGTACATAGATGCATTACTGTTGCTGTACTGTGTTGTACTTTTAAAGGGGGTGGATGCTGCAGTCCTGAGAATGTCCTCTTTGGCGGAGGTACCTAGTAAAGATAAACCTGTTATCAGTTTGCCATCCATCCCCTATTGCAATATTACTAACTTATTTTTTATGTAACATAGGGAATGTATTCCTCAAGGGCACAACAGGCACTTTATTTGTAGCTGAAACAATGAAATATAAAATTGTTTACTAGCAGCAACCTCTTCATTAGTTACAGATCTCTTTAATGTGGAATTATTTAGATGGCTTACTTCTGCAGAGATTGTGCGTATTTACTGATACTGGTGGATTGCAGAACTTTGAATAGACTTTTATGATGGAAATGTTCTGAATTGGGCAGTTTAATCATTATTGGTGCATGCATTCTGTTTCATTGTTTACTGGAAAAATGTTCCAAACACTAAACTTAAAACACCTTCTAAAAACTGTACTGTAATATACAGGGAATACAATTTAATACTATCAGGAAGGTGTATCAAAGAACACATGTACGTTTCCTGTGCAAGGGGCCTATAATTTGAAAACAGCCCAAAGTTAATCTTTATCTGCCACTGGCCAGATGTATTTTGTTTGAGTGTGTGTTTCAGTGCTTTTTCAATGAATGTGAGTTTCAAGGGCAGAGAAGTTTTAATGCTAAGTGTACTTTCATTGTGAGACTGCATTGCTTTGTTTAGCAGATGTCTATTAGTGTTTGAGCTGTAAAATGTAAAATAAAACTTTTAAATGAAATCCAAATCATTGTAGAAGTAAAGCAGTATGCACACTGCAGTGTTTATGGTAAATGGGATGAAATAGCCAAGTAATGAGACATTGGAATAGCTGCATGGGGAAGACCCCATTCGACCATGATTTTGTGAAGGGGGAAGGGCGGCAAACTCAAGACAGCCCTGTCTGAACTATACCTCTCAACTGTTCAGATTTTTTGTAGAATGAATAGATTTTTTCTTCTTATTTTTGATTTGTTCCTCATAACATTTGTGGTTTTCTTGACAAATCATACAGGAATGAATTCACTAAATAATGACAGACATTGAGTTTCAGACTTCATACCCTTCAGAACAATGCATGCAAGTCCTGTTAATCTATCAACTGTCTAATTTTATACAAGAGCAATTTTTAGTACTGTTTGTATGTTCCTTCAATATATCTGGCCTTGTCCAAATTTCCTACATTAACAGGTACGTTGAAATAAATCACTTTATAAAATTAGGTATATCCAAACCTCACAACTGTCCCCGATTTTGGCTCAAAATGTTGCTCTCCCCCTAACCATCCCTCTGCAAAATGGCAAATTTGGAAGAAAACGTGGAGGGTTTACAATTAATAAATAATTGTAATGATCAGAGCTTTTAATTTCAGAAATGCATGTAGATTCTCTTATTTTGTCAACTGCTCAAGTTAACAGTACTAATATTAAAAAAAGTGTCCCTTCTTTGACAAGTTCCCAGCTGTACTGTGTGGCTATTTTATATTTTGCATCACATTTTTGGTCCGTTTTTCATAAAATTGTTGTTTTCTGGCAAATCATTAATGACTGAAGTTAAAAAATAATGACAGACATTTGAGTTTCAGATTTCATACCCTTCAGAAAATTCTTACTAATGCAAGACCTAATTATCTAAGTTTATAAGAGCAATATTTAAAAATTATCCTAATTTGTGGGCCTTTGTCCCACTTCTATTTATGGCTTTGTCCAGGTTTCTTAGTCGGAGGTTGAGAAGTATGACAAATGTGTCAGGGCCATCACCGTCAGCCAGAGACATTTCAAACTGTGGCATACTTGTTGCAGCCCACTCCCCCACACAGTTATTCTGGATGTGTCCAAGCAAGGCAAGGAGCAGTTATGCAGTGTTAAGTGTGCAGATTATCCCCCTATCCAAGGAAGACACAAGTACTACAGTGGATTTTCATCTGACCTTGATTTTACAGAATGCTCTGGTTTTCTATCATATTTTATACTGTTGATTTATACTTCTTCTTATTCAGAAAATGCATGCTGTCGCAGTACCTGTTGCTCTGTGTTTAAGTAGCAATGCTTTAATGACCATCAGGTAAGGTTGTCTGAGACTGTAAGATGCAAGTAAGCTTTAATAAACATACTGTTAAAGAATTACCAACATTGAAAGCCTTTTTGTTGTTGCCATGCAGAGAATATTTATATAACTAGATAGCATATAAGCCTTTGGTATTGAAATGCATATGACAGTATTTGTAATAAAGGACAGGATTACAGTATTTTCAGAAGCTAATTACATTTGTTGGAGACTTGCAGTCATCTTTGCAGGCATTACCTGTAAACTAAACAGAATGCAAATCTATCATGTGTGGTCTATAAACTGTGCAATAATCCTTTAAGCAATTTATCTTGAGCTAGTTTCTTGTTTGCTGTTTATTTTTTTGCTTTGATCATGTTTTCCCCATGAAACAAGTAGATAGTTGTGGTCAGGCAGCAGGTCTTTTTTGGATAAGAAACATTTTTACAAGTAGAGGTATCACAGAGATTGGTACTTTTATAAAGCTGAATATAAATTATAATTAGAACTGCAGTGCAAGGAGAAGTGGTTTGAGTTGAGTGCCACTTATTTTTTTATACTTGATTTTGACTGAAATTCCAGTTGTTGTGTCTTTCGGCTTTTTCCCCAGTTAGGGGTCGCCACAGCAGAACTTCAGTCCGCTAATGATTGGCAGTAGATTTTTACGTGCAGAGTTGCCGGCCCTGACGCACAACCTTCAACGAAGGTACGCCCATTCACACATGTCTCCACACAGAAGACGCTCTAACTGAGAATCGAACAGGACTTCTTACTGTGAGGCAACAACGCTTCCACAGCACCACCACCGAAGTCTTGACTGATATTCCAGTAATGTATTTAAAAAGTAATTTTATTTTTTCATGCCTCACAACCTTTTTGCTTCCATCTAGATATTAAGTAAATTGTCATGTAGCCAATGCATTGAAGTATTTTTTTTCTTCTACACTTTTGTTTGTCTTGATTGGACTCTCACAGGTTCATAGGTAGGTACTAGGCTATTGGCCCAAGGGCCTAAGTAAGCTTAGCCAACAAGGCTGGCTTACACCACCCAAGAAAGTTATTTTCCTGTGCCCCTGTTGAGCAGAGCCATAGATGTGATTCCCGAGGTGTATTTCCTATTTCCCATCCACTCATCAAGATTTTTTTCTTTAAGAGTGCTAATGAGGAACTTTGCTTGACATAGATGAGTAGGTTGATTCCAGAGTATGGGAAGTCTACGGCCACCAGGTTTAGGTCTCTAGAGCATGTAGCTTGGAGGGATTGGGATTTCTTTAGGTGTAGCATGTCCAACAGCTCTGGGCAGAGATCACCTCGGACTAGGTGATATGCTGGAGTTTTTTGAGACAGTCAGGGTAGGGCATCTGATTGAGGCCAGTAATCATCTTTGTGAGGTACTTCTGTGGCCTTTCTAGCTGCTGAAGATATCTTGTGAGGTACATTCCAAAAAATGCGTTGTACTCTATAATGGGTCTAATGAGTGTGGAGTAGAGGGGAACAATGTCCTCTTTTTTCCTGGATGAGAACCTTTTTGTGATGAGGTGTGCCATGTAGAAGGATTTCCTGACCACTGTGGCAATATGATTATCAAAGGAGAGACTACTGTCCACCTGGGTCCAAAGGTCTCATCTCACATTCGGTGTTGACTGCCGCCTATGTGCTAGTTCATGGGTACAGAGTTTTTACCAAGGGGGATGACAATGCACTTTCTGGCAATGAGCTTGAGGCCATGGCTCTGACACCAGGCATCTGTCTCAGTGAGGCCCTTCTGTAGGATATCCAGATCATTTGGGGGCTCAACTATGGCTCCTGGTTTGCAGTCATTTGTGAACTTTGTTAGATAAAGGCCTTCTGTGTTAGCCTGTACATCACAGAAGTAGATACCAAACAGGAGAGGTCCCAGGACTGAACCCTGTGTACTCCACTTGTCACTGGATTGAATTCGGATTTGGAGTCTGCAACTTTTACAGTGTGGGTTTTGTCAGTGAGCCAGTTGGCAACCCATCTTGTGACGTAAGGATTTATAGCTAGTTTAGTGAGTTCAGCTATAATTCCAGAATGGGGGATGGTGTTAAAAGCCTTGGCGAGGTCAAGATAGGCTGTGTGAACCACCTTACCCTTGTCTACAGCTTTGGTGACTGCCTCAAAGAAGTCGATCAGGTTCAAGAGGCATGATCTACCTTTCACAAACCCGAACTGGGTGGGGTCCAGAGTTTGGAGGTTACCAATGTCTTTGTTTATGAGTTCCATGATGATACGTTCCATCTTGCAGACCAGGCTCATCAGGCTAATAGGGAGCTAGTTCCCAGGATCAGTGGTGGCTCCCCCTTTGTGGAGTGGGATAACTGCTTCTGTGCACCATTCAGTGGGCACAAAGCCCAACGTGAGGCTATGAATAAACATGGTGTTTAGGTGGGGAGCTAGGTCGTTCTGAAGTTCATGTAAAACGCAGCCTGGGATGTTGACCGGTCCCATGAATGCTGTATTTTTGACTTTTAGAGTGTGCAGCTTTTACCGGCATAGTTGTGATTACAGGGACTCTGCATTCTTCCTGTACAGATATGGGTCCTTTAGGGGGTGAGAGGGGGGCAAAGTTAGCACTGAACCTATCTGCAAGGATGTTGGCAATATCAGTTGGTGCTGTAATTTTCGTGCCATTGTGCTGTAACTCAGAGCAGACCTGGGTGCTGCCATTGAGATTCTTGACATAGCTATAGAATGCTTTCTGGTTGTTCTTAGAATCAGTGGCGATTTTGTTTTTGTAGCTAGCTTTGGAGGATCTTATAAGGGATCTCAACTTCTTACTGAGGCTGACCAGGGAGCTCCTCCACTCATGGGATTTTACTCTCTTTTGCAACAGTTTCTTCCTTCTGTTGTACAGTTGGTTTATGGCAGGGGACCACCAGATTGGCTTTCTTTTTTTGTAGGATAGCGTCTTGGTTCTGTTTGGGATAGCATGATCCATGCACTCGTGTAAGTGCTTATAGAGTGCATTTGTGTAGGATTCAGCAGTCGTAAGAGCATTTGTCCATCTGCAAGGGTGTCATGAAGTTTGCCACTTCTGTCTTAAGAAGCATGAAGTTGGCTTTGGAGATACTTTTTACCATGGTTTCCTTAATGGGGGGTGGGATGGGATGTGGATATCTAGGGTGATTAGCTTATGGTCAGATCTGACCAACGAGGAGTTGACTTCAAGTGTGGAACACTGGTCACTCATGTTGGTAATGACTTGGTCTAGGATATTTTTGTCCCTGGTGTGGGGGTGTGGATAAGTTGATCCAGGGCATTGGAATTTATAAATTCCAGAAAGCGTTTAGCAAAGGAGTTTGTACAGGAGTAGTTTTCCCAGTTAATGGTGGGGTAGTTGAAACTGCCCATTATTAGGGTGTTTGTATCAAGAAAAGAGGAGTGGGAATCCTGTGGCATGGTGGGGGATCTGTAGCATGCTACAATTTGGAATGCAGTTTTGCCCACAGTTAGTGGCCCTTGGATGCATTATGCTGAGCAACTAGCCTGGAAGTCTGGATGTTCTTAATGAATATGGGCACACCTCCGCCTTTGGTTTTCCGATGCAGGTTAGATGGCCGAAAAGTGTGGTATGAATTACAGCCAGGGAACCTTGTTGGCTAGGCTTACTTAGGCCCTTGGACCGATAGCCTAGTACCTACCTATGAACCTATGCAGGGGTGCTCTCTGGAGCCTTGAACCAGGTCTTAGTCACTGCACAGATATCAATGTTCTCCATTTTAAGGAGTGCCTTGAGGGGGTGCATAATGATGGTTTGGCACCCAGGGCAGCGTATTTAATTAAAGTCCCAGTTTTTGCAGTTTTTAGCATAGCCACACTCATTTCTAATTGGCCACACCCATTCAGCTGTCTCCTGCAGCCCCCCTTTGATTTGAAGCCACCAGCCGCCACTGGTTGCTGGTACTTTAACATGTGAAACTGGCAATTCAATGACCTGATGGCAAGAGTGGCAGAAGTATATACCTTCTTACCCCATCTGTCTAAAGCTCTGGAATCCCTGTCCAAAGGGGTAGGATTTTTGGCTGTAGTGGCCTTAATACCTTTAGGTCCCCGGAAAATAGTCTCTGGATCAGCAGAAGGATTTTTGAAAAGAAATTTGTGGAAATCAGGTACTCGGTAGTACCCGTCAGGTTTTCTAGGGGCCAGGGGTAATTATCTGTAATAAAACTGGATTCTATAAAACCATCAACCACAACATCCAGGACAGGGGGTATAGCAAGAAGCCTGTGCTGAGGCAACTCTAAAAATTCTCCAAGTCTCTTTTTGGACTGAGGAAAGTCTTGGCATTCCCAGTGGAAATGCTGTCTTAAGGTATGTAAGGTTTAACCAAAAGAAAAATCCTCTCGAGGGGATGCAGAGGGAATGGATTCCTCTGCATCTGAATCCTCATAGGCTGATAAGGGCAAGTCCTGATAATAAGATGGTTCAGAGTCATTGGACTCCTGGTCTGTAGAATCAGAAGGAAACTCAATTCTTTGACTCTTAGCAGGGGAAGGCTGGCTTCCCCTAATTAGGGTAATAAGGTCTTTAGCCATTCTAAGCATTTGTTTTAGTGGCATGGGAGCTTGAGCATGCACTTTGGTCATCGGTTTTCTAGGCGTAGTCCATACTCTGGGCCTAAGAAACTAAATAGTTTTGGCCAAGAAAAAAGTTGTCGGTTTAATTCGAACATCGGTAGGATGGAATACACCCTCAGAAGCCAGTGCCTATACAGCAGCTCCGGACCCATCCAAGGTAGAGACATCCACAGGTTCCATAGTCGAAGAAGCATATTGCGGCATACCGGACTCTGAAAGGGTCTCAGCAGAGGCCTGCAAATCCACAGAAGTGGGCATCAGGGGCTGCAAATGCGCCTCACTGAGTACAGACGGACTGGTGACTAGCTTAAGCAGAAGCATCGTCGGCAGTTTTGGACCCATGCAGTCTGTCTCTATCTTTATCTTTGCATTTTTTCGGAAGATTGGTAGTCAGATGGCCGGTAGAAGCCATTTCGGAATACGAAGAATGAGAGTGAAATAAATTAGTTACAAAGATAGCCAGACAAATGGTTCGGGTGTTAAACAAGACACAAAACTGACAGCGAGGAACGTCGTGGTCTGGGCCTAAACAGGTGATGCATTTAGAGTGAAAATCTCTTGTGTGGTACTTGCTTTCCACAGGCAAGGCAATTGCTAACTTTTTCTGACATTGGTTAGAGCAAGAAAATGGATCCCAAATGGAGTACTTCATTTTAGAAGACTTAAGGATTATAAACTCAAAAACAAAAATTTCAGGTAGCGGCCGACCGGCACTTGCAAACTGCTTCTGCTTCGGGCTCCTTCTCAGCAAGAAAGACTGATGTAATGGTGTCGGCTGCCTGTTTTATACCCTGACGACCTGACATCATGGAAGAAGCGACACCATCCCACACAGAAATACTAAGACTCTGGTATCCGGGCCGACTGAGGGCTACCTACAGGCAGATAACAGTTAACTGAAGAAATAAAAAAAAAAATAAAAACACAAATACACTACACTAAATAATGCAGGAAGGTAAGCCACCCTGTGCCCCTCACACCTCCGCTACTAATATACACCAACTCCGAGATCGCACTAAAGTGGGGTAAAAGGGAAAATTCCCTCATCCCCACTGTACCACGATCTCCAACAACAACCTCGGTGAACTGTAGTTTTGCGAAAGTGCAGTTCCGGAGAAATGCACTTTCACAAAACTGGACTAGCGAAACTGAGTTTCGCTGAAATGCAAATTCGATAAGTCAAAGTATACCCATACATATATACACACAAACACACACACACACACACACACACACACACACACACACACACACACACACACACACACACACACACACACACACACACACACACACACACACACACAATATTTTATATGTAATGTATGTAAATAAATCTGTGTGTGTATGTAGGCAAGCAAGTACTAGGTTAGCTGCCCTTGTGGTCCATCTGAAGCTTAGCCAATTTTCCTTTTGGTACTCAAATTAAACTATCCCATTTGGTGTCAGACAGTCCTTACCAATCTCATGGTCAATAATTATGTATTACTCCTAATGAGAATAACTTGGATCATTCCCTAGATAATTTGATGGGCCCATGCATGGGATAAAGTATTTAGGAGCTGCCTCTGTCCGTTAGTAGTACAGGAGGCAGTCCGGGGGGGGGGTAGATTTTCTGTTTCTCATCAACAGATTCAAGTCGCTCTTGAATTTGGACAGGGATGAACTTTGTTTTAAGTGGATGAGGAGTCTATTCCACAGCAGTTTTACTCTCCGTGAGATATACTTGTCCCTCCAGACCGTTGTTATGATGTTGTAGAAAAGGCTTAAATCCCTAGGCAGAGTATTTCTGATACCATATTACTTGCTGATGTGCAGTAAATCCATCAGAATCTATGGTAGAGGTTTATTTTCAATGTATTTAGCTTTTCTACTATGCCTAATTGGGGATTGTGTAAAAAGCTTCAAGTAGGTTGAGGTATACAATGTGTACAATTTTGTTTTCATCCATTGCTTGGTGACCTTTTCAACAGAGTCCACCAGGTTAAGTACGACTTGCCCATGACAAATTCAAATGGAGATGGGTCCAGTGTTTGGAGATACCCTTTGTCCTTATTGTTTAGTTCCATGACAAGTCTTTTCATAACTTCTCATATAAGGCTAGTCAGACTTATGAGTCCATTTGCCTAGGTCACTGAAAGGTCCTCCTTTAGACAGAGGAATGACCATAGCTTTTTATTTATTACTTGTCTTTCTTTACCAGGAAAGTCCGACTGGGAAATACACATTTTAGCAAAGGCCCAGAGAGAAAAGCTCCATTTGCTTATAGTGCTTACATTTAAACACAAACAGTAGTTACATTTATCCATTCTAAGATTTTACAGAGG
>NC_056744.1:1583816984-1583819484 GCF_019279795.1 Protopterus annectens | reverse complement strand
GTCAACAAATGTAAATAAATAAATAAAAATAATACATACAAACACTCACACACACACAAATATATATATATATATATATATATATATATATATATATATATATATATATATATATATATATATACACACACACACACACACACACACACACATACACAAAAAAGCACACAAAAACACACATATATATATATATATATATATACACACACACACACATATACATGCACACACATGTAGAACAAACAAAAACAGGCTCGGAACCAGCGGGTAAAAACTCCAAAAGATTTATTTGGATGAGAAGCGCTTTTCGTCTTCCGTCCTAGGAAGACTTCAGACAAAAAAGAAAATTCATTCTACATAATTTAAAAGCAAAAGGGTGCCAAAACAGCGCAATACATATAACATACAGCTGCCATCAATTAAACCCTCATGGCTATCATAATATCGTTAAAGCTATACTAGTTTAACAACACTTCTGTCAATACTGATATTAGTCCTTACAAAACTCCGTTCCTAAGATTCATGACATCGGAAACACCATACATATACTAGGTGTCCCCATATGTACAATGTAACGGAGAATGAGTTTCTCAAGTGCAATATAGGCTTTTTTGTGAGAATATAAATGTGTAAACAATGCATGCTTACTTTAAATAAAAGCACGATCAGTAGCCAAAGTTATTTAATGTGTACGCTCTTTTTTCATTATTGTAGTCAGTCATTTTAATGACTGTTTCTAAACTTCAACATTGACGGGACCCCATACTTATATAAGATGTCTCCATACATAAAAATATATATAGCATAGGGCTAATTTTGTTTAATGAAAGGCGAGCTCCAGCATAGAAATAAAACACATGTATATCTATACTTCAATACTATACGTCATTTCAAACACATAACGCACTCATCTTGAATGTGGCCTGTCCTCACAAAGATATGACAACAACCTCTCTTAATTTAAAAACATTTATCAATTCCAAAAAGGGTCTGCATCCTTAATAGGACGCAAGTTCATGACATCGAAACACAATGTATACACTAGGTGTCCCCTTGCATACAATATAATAGATGATGCGTTTCTCAAGTGCAAAACAAACATTTATGTGAGAGTATATACATATATATATATATATATATATATATATATATATATATATATATAAACAATGCAAACTTACTTTAAATACGAAGTATGTCACCACAAATGCAACTATCAGTAGCCAAAGGTATTTAATATACACACACATATATATATATGTATATATATATATATATATATATATATATATACACACACACACACACATAAGCTCTTTTTTCATTAGTGTAATCAGTCCTTATAATGACTGTTTCTAAACTTAAATATTGACAGAAACCCATACTTTAAAAGGTGTCTCCATAAATATATATGCAACTAAGGACTGCTACTGTCGAATGAAAGGCGAGCTCCAGCGTAGATTCAAACAACACATGTATATCCAAACTTCAAAACTATACCTGATTTCAACACATAATACACTCGCCTTGAATGCAAACTGTTCTCACAACCAAGAGAAATGAAACAACCTCTGTTGATGTAAAACATTTACTGATTCCGAAAAGTCTGCTTCCTTAGTAGGAAGCAAACCTCATATCACTAACACTATTGAATGACTTCTTTGACATATGGATTGCTGTACTTACGGTGGTGTTCTCGTATATGTAAATACGGCACCTGGAATACTTTATTGTGAATTTATAACATACTTAAAATAGTCAGTATAATTATATGTGTAAATATTTTAAGTATTTCAGATCATAAATATAAATATATGTATATGAACATGAATTCAGATTTAATTGTGTTTGTGAGTTTAAATTAACAGAACCGGGTAAACAACACCTACTATTAACTAACATTACTGGCCAACGTGCATTAATAAATTAAAATAAAAACATCTTAAAAATATCTTAAGAAACGACAAATCCAAATAAGGCAATCAACCTATTTTACCTACTTAACAATAGAATTATATCGATAAAAATGGTGTGGATGTTGATAAAACTGTGTCTATTAAAACAACAGAATATACCTAAAGAAGGTGTACTCAAGGTAATTGTGCCCACTAAAGGTGACAGCATTGCTCAAATACAAAATGGGTCAATGTTGAACCCCATTTTATATACTGCGCTAAAAAAATACATATATACATATACAGAATGAAAATAAATACAATGCTAAAACAATAAATATACGTAGAATAAATTAATCAGTAGTCAATAAACAAAGGACTAAAATATTCACATACGAGATGGATCAATGTTAAACATTATTCTGATGTACTGCAACAATGGAATAAATAATGGCAGCTGTATGTTATATGTATTGCGCTGTTTTGGCTCCCTTTTGCTTTTAAATTATCTAGAATGAATTTTCTTTTATATCTGAAGAAGTCTTCCTAAGACGGAAGAGAAAAAGTGCTTTGCATTCAAATAAATCTTTTGGAGTTTTTACCCG
>NC_056744.1:1583779484-1583804484 GCF_019279795.1 Protopterus annectens | reverse complement strand
CAGAGATCCAGGAGGACATGGTTTGCTTAGAAACAGCCAAACCCAAAGATCTGGGATTAATAGAAACAAAACATTGCTCAGATATTTGAATGGCCATATAGTCTTATCCAAATAATACCTGAGCTGTCTACGCAATCCAAAGTGTGAAGAACGTTTTCACTAGCATCCTGAAGAAGGGAAAAAGGAGGGCAAATTAATAGATTGACTAAGCGATAACTCATTAACCACCTTGGGCATAAAGGAAAGATTAGTACGAAGAGACATCCCTGAAAGGAAGAACAGCAACAGCAGCCTGCAGTTCAGAGATTCTTTTAGCAGAAGGGCCAAAAGAAGAACAGTCCTCCAAGTACAATGTTGCAAGGAAGCTGAAAGCTGCAGGCTCAAAAGGATCCAGAGTTAGTTTTTCAGGCACAAAATTTAGGTCCCAGAAAGGTGGAACAGGCTTCCTGGGAGACCTAATATGAAAGATCCCTTTGAGCAATTGAACTCAAACCTAGAGGTAAGAGGAGTCAAGGGCAGACATGCAGAAACAGCTGAAAGGTGAGCTTTTAACTACATAACCAGAGGAATCACCAATTAAAATGGATCCTGGTTAAGAGAAAAGCACCAGACAGAAAATCTCTTCCATTTGAACCAATATGATTTTCTGGTAGTGGGTTTCCTGGCCTCCTGCAGAACCCTAAGCACATCCTCAGAAAAAAGGTGCCCAAAAGGTTTCAAAATCCTATCACCCACAGCATCAGCTGAAAAGTGAACAAGTGAGGATGGATCTGAGACCACTTGTCTTGTGTGAGAAGGTCCATCCTGTGAGGTAACCTGTGGTGTTTGCCCATGGCTAGGTGAAAAAAGGGGAGGAACTTATGTTGTCTGGGACAAAAGGGAGTCACCATCAAGATTTTGGGGAGTCTTGCTTGAGCTTGTGCAGGACACTCATTATCAGATGAAGGGGAGGGAAGGCATAGAGAAACATCCCCTTCCAAGGAAAAGATAGGGAATCCACCTTCCAGGCCAGAAGACTTGGACTCTGGCACAGAAAAGAGGAAGTTGTCTGTTCAAAGGGGAGGCAGAAAGATCTACCTGTGGAGTACCCGACCGATGGACAATGTCCATAAACACATCTCTGTGGAGCATCCAGTCCTGTGTGCTGGACCTGCTGAAAGAATTTGCCACTATATTTTGCTCTGAAGGAATGCAGACAGCCTTAAGAGTCACTCTACACTGGACAGCTAAATCCCAGACCTGAAGAGCAAGTCTGCAAAGTAGGATCATGTCCCACCTTGCTTATTGATATATCACATTACTGTGGCATTGTCTGCAATGATTTTGGGTGGCCCTGGAAGAAAGAGGGAATGAAAATTCTGAAGAACTAAAAGGAGAGCCCTCATCTCCTTTATGTTGATGTGTTCTAACCTCTGATGAGGAGGCCAGAGACCCTTGATCTTCCCCACCTCTGTCCAAGGCATCTGATAAAAGTTACTGAGATGGGAATAGGGGTTGAAAAGGAAGTCTTGGGTTGAGAAAAAGCTGATGAACCCACCACTGAAGTCTGAGTTTAGGCATGGAAGGAAAGGAACTAGTAAATCCAGTGGATGACCATGTTGAAGCCACACCAACTTTAGGAACCAATTTAGTTCTCATATGGAATCTGGCTAGAAGCATCTTAGGAATGGTGGTGGCCATGAATCCTAGAACCCTGGGAAAATCCCTGTAAATGAAGCCAGATGATGAACAGATTGAAAAAAGGTGATTAGACAGACCGCCTTGGGTGGAGGCAGGGATGCCAGCATGGGAATGATCTGGATCATGCAACCACGAAAAACATAATCTTTAGAAGGAAACAGGACTGATTTCTGAAAGTTTATGGTAAACCCCAGACCTTTTAACAAACCATAAACTGGAGGTGCTGAAGCAAGCCCTCGGGGACAAAGCTTGAATTAGCAAGTTGTCCAGAAAAGGCAAGATTTGAACCTCTCTCATCCTGCAAAAGGCAATTGACAGGAGTGAGGCATTTGGAAAATACCTTTGAGGCAGTAGAAAGGCCAAAACAGAGAACTGAAAATGCAAGAAAGTAACAGAGAAACATAAAAACTTCTTGAAAAGGGGATGAATGCGGATGTGAAGATAGTATCCCTGGGCCTCAATGATGCCTTAGAAAGAGCCTGGTGAAGAAAAAGAGGGAAAGGGTATGAAAGGGCAACATTTGAAAGGAAGGGACCTTTAGAAAGTAGTTGAGCTGTGAAAGATCCAAAACAGGTCTCCAGGTGCCTGCATTCCTTCTTGGGAACCAAAAACATCCTGGAATAAAACCCTCTTCCCTCCCGAGCAGAGGAGCACAACCTGAATAGTGCTGTGAGCCAAAAGGCCCTCAAGAGGTTCTGGAAAGAAAGGAAACTTTTCCTAAGGTTAAGGGATGCCCCGAAAAGGAGGAATGGATTTCCACCCTGTGAAGTATCTCTGGCAGAAAATGGACAG
The DNA here is from genome assembly GCF_019279795.1 of Protopterus annectens. Taxonomy (NCBI): domain Eukaryota; kingdom Metazoa; phylum Chordata; order Ceratodontiformes; family Protopteridae; genus Protopterus; species Protopterus annectens. The sequence goes on along the minus strand of NC_056744.1, from coordinate 1,583,802,012 downwards.
AGCCAGAATATCTTAAATGACCCTTAACCAACTGAGAAAAGACAGAGAAAGATGAGGAGATAAGAGAACTTGGCCCAGGGAAAGGAGAAACAAACCAAAATCTGTTTTGTCTTGAAAAGGAGTCTTCTGAGGAGGAGTTTGAGCAGACTTAGCAGGGGGTACACACCTAAAACCCTTATCTTTAGCAGGCTGGCAAGGCTGTCTGTGTACAAAAGCAGACTTGGACAGATAATTCATCTGGAACTTTGGAAAAGGAGACACAAAAATGTACTTCAATTCCTGTGAGGCCTTGCCTATATCCTGGAGGGACTTAAAAAGCTCAGCACCAGGAGAATCACAAAGGCTCTTATTATCAAGAGAAGCATCCAACAATTTAGCCTTAATATCATCAGATAAGAGCTGGATATGAAGTCAAAAGTAACATCTCAACGCAGAACCAAAGGCAGTAGCCTTAGAGAAAGCATCAGCTACATCATAACTATATTTAATACAGTGGTGAGCCACTTGAGAGGTAGAATCTCCACAAGAGAAAGTGGCGAGACCTTCCCATGTGAAACAGGGAGGTAAGAGATTGCCTGAGAAGCTAAAGAAAGAAGGGCTAAAACATATTGGGTCATAAGAGACTGGTAATTAATAGCCTGAAAAGCCAGGGTGGCAGCAGTATATAGCTTTTTGCCTAAAATGTTCTACAGCTCTACTGTCCTTGCCTGAAAGAAGCAGTTTAGTAGATGCCAAAAGTTTGGATCAGCAGGACATTTGTGCAAGAACTTACAATAATCAGGCACCTTGAAAAATCTATCAGGTTTCTTAGGGGCTGGAGGTTGAGAATCAGGGTTCACATGGGTTACTGAAAAGGTATCTAAAAGAGCACCCAAGACTGGCAGTACAGCAGAGGGCTTAGGAGACTCCATCTGGAGGAGTTCATAATGACTCGAACATCAGAAACCTGAGAAAAATCCCATTTGAAACATTCAATCATGTGACAAATAGTGTCTCCAAAGGAGAGTTCTTCTAAGAGTGTGTCTTGGAGTAACAGAATCTTCCTCCTCAGATCCATAACCAATGGAGAAGGGATTCGAAAAGAACATGAGAAAGATTCTTCCCCAGAATCCAAATCCTCTTCAGGGGTCCTGCTCTCTCCTCTTAACTCATTAACCCCAACTACCGTCTCATGGCACCTCTGTGCTTAAATCTGAGCATGCTATGAGACGATAGGAATTTCAGTCTGTTACCCCCGAGCGCCTTCCAGTGGCACAAGAAACTTTAATGTAGCTTTATAAATGTGTTAATGGTAAAACACGCTGAAATCATAAGCACACTTGTTCTCCTGCTATACTTACGACTCAGTGTGTATTACATGCTGGTGGCATTAAACTTTTAAAAGAAATCATCTCTGTAAGCCTTTGATAAACCAAGTTACAGCAGCCAACCGGATTCTTGCAATCCAAGCCACTTGCATAACACCTCCACCCCCGACCTAATTTTTTTTTTGTTTTCCCCAAATAAATAGAGGGTACAGCAGCAAGTATTTCCTTTCTTTCTGCTGATATTTGTAGATTTTACCTGCTACTGGATCACTCGATTTATTCTGGGCACCGACTGTACGGATGGCTACTGGAGAAATCACCCCGGTTTGGCCGTAGTCATCACGAAGTTCCACTGGTTTTCTTGGTTGTAATTACAGTAAGTTCTTACCAAAGTGTTGTGAGATGGTTGTCAGATGCCATTTATTTGTTGGTCAGAAGATATTTAGATCTCTGCTAGTTCTAATACTTTTGGTTGCTTTTCCATATTTCAGAGCAATAAAAGTCTGATTCAGTTTTTATTACGAGAGTACGGAAATATATGTTCAAGGTACAAGAATTTAGTCAAACGCTGTGTCATCATGTAATTTCAATCGGTCCTACCATTCAAGCATTATTGTATTTATTTTACTCTAGCTCCGCAAAGTCATGCATTAACTACTTTGTTCTTCTGCCTGTTTTGGTTAAATACGTGACAAGGGCGTTGAGTTACTGAACTCTAAGCTTGATTTTAAATTGTGTTGCAGTGTAACAATGCTCAAACTTGTAAAAGCTATCGAGTGTTCTTTATTGCACGTTTTAATTGGTAAGGGGGTATGAAATGCTATATTGGCAGCACCGTTTGTGCGGAGCCAATATGATTGCACTTTCCGTATGTTTCTCTATGGACCTTGCAAGTCAAACAACTGTGTTACTAACTTCGATCTGAATAGGTCTACAGCGCAGTACTTAGGTTTCACTTTAGTGGGTCACTAAAGTTTCCCTATCGTGCATCCAAACTGTATTTTACTGAAAAGTAAGAGGGCGCTCCGTTTGGACTCCCTGCCATGATTTTTAATACTTGGAGGCCCTGACGCAATATGTGAATGTGACCAACCAAAGGTTAATGCATTTCCCGTCTTCTTTTGTTTGTATGAGGAAATTATGGGGTCCCAGCCTCTTAAAATTTTCTTAGGTGCTTCAAAAGCTAGCCTGCAACCTTGGAAGCATTACTGGGTGCAACCCTGGGACCTCCCATGTCATGTTATCACAACTTTAACTTATGAGAATACTCCTTTCACTGTGCATTCCATAGATGATGTCTACGTACTTAACCTGACAGTGTGACCCACATCCTAATGCAACAAACACGTAAATGTGTATCATATACAAGTACACAAATAGGCAACCAATCTTTAACATACACTACTACGTATATCCCTGTATTATGGGGGGTTTTAAAAGCTGTACAGCTATTCAAACATCGTTATTACTTATTCCCTCATCAAAAAAGGTAGAAGCCATACTGAGTGATCCTGTGCTATGGTTATGTGAACAATGCTTAAATGTAAATGTTAAAGGAGTTAGTGTACCAAGGGAACACTGAATACCAAGTTGACAATGTACTATAAACACATCCACCTTACTCAGCAAAACTATGACTCATCAAGTCTCCCAAGATTGCCACATGCAGAAGGCTTGCCTTCCAGCTATCACTCCAAAACATGGACATAACCAGCTGTACCTACCCCAGTTTATCCTTGCTCTCTTCGGGAGTTAACTGACCGAAAGTCTTGGCTTCTTCTTTTCCCAAAAAGGCCTCATGGTCATACAGGAAACTCTTATTATCTTCATGCTGTTGATTGCTCAGCTCAGGCTCCTGGTAGACCCTTTCTTTTTGGTAAGTGGCCTTACTGCATACCTCCCCAGCAAGTACCAGCAGTAAAGATACTAGGAGCTCCATCCCATGGATCGTGCAAACCGAAAACAAATAAATAAATAATACAACAGTGTGCAGTAGGAGATTTTTGTGCGTTTTGTGTCTATGATTTATATCGGGAACTCCAACAACTTGAGGCTTCAGTGTGACTCAACTGTGCCCCTATAGTAAAACAAGGCAGAAACCCAAATAAGGTTATAAGTAGAACACCGAGAACAATACACATAAAACAAGAGTAATTCTATACATTTAATTCAAACCTACTGGTTTCTCAAGATCTTGAATGCAAGTAGAAACTTAACCTACACAGTCTGTCTGTGAGATCTTAGCCACAACCAATTATGTGGAGGGTTATAGAGTGTGCCTAAATGTCACTGTCTATTGGTGAAAGGGGTGTCTGTGGCACAGAGGGGCTGGGGGATGCCACGTTGCAGACAATCTTGAGTGTATAGTACAACTGTAACGCAAGTGGTAAGCTTTATGTTACATTCACAATTCACGTGTTAGGAGTAACTGTTGTCACCCTTGGGGCACTTGTCTTGTATTTTTTTGTTAGGAAGTGCGAAATCTCAGAACAAGCCTTGACCTTATTGATTTGCCTACTCAATACTCAAACAGAGGCAGTTTCTGACAGTGTTAGTATAAATTATTCAGATTAAGTTAGGAAAAATTCCTCTGAACTTCTTCGCTCAATAATCAGAGACAAAGCCGAAAATAATGTGGGACAAAAGGCCTAAATTGAAGGATACCGTTTAAATTTCAATACAAGTTGTTTAGAACGTTAATATTGTAGCAAGTTTTACATTAGTATGCGTTTTCTGAAAAATAGGAAATTCTAATGCCTGCCATCACTGACTGGCTGTAAATCTCAGTAGTTTTCCATAAAATGAAACATTGTTGGTGAGACAGGACAAGCATTAGGGACCTTCTGCAAAATCAGGGACAGAAGAGAGGTATAAAACATGGCTTTCAAAATGCCCATGGTTTCACCTCATATTTTTGCGTCCTTCTATGATGTTTGGTTTTCTTGTAAGTCGCTGATGATCACAAAAAATAAGTTCAGACATTAGAGTTTAATACTTATTCGTCAGAAAATATCCATTGGATTTAAGATATGTTACTTTCTTATTCTGTTACTGTCTGGCAGTTATTGTAGGGGATTAAGGCTTTCAGCTGTTAATAAACTAATCCATACAATCAAGGGTACAAGATTTAATTTCTCCCTTTTCCTATATTATATATGTATTAAAACAATGAGTGAGAAGGTCAGGATATCTCCAGCAAAGCCAAAACTTCAAATAAATGACCTCCCAAACCTCTTGTATCAGAGGCACATGGGATATATGCAAATGATCCTTATGAACATCAGGTGTTTCAGATAATTGGCAATTCTGAATGCCCATGACATGTTTTGTCGTTTTAATGGACAATTTCAAGCCAATAGAGCCAAACTCCACTAGCCGTGGATATGCATATTTCGGCCTTATGACCTCATCGGCACAGCACAAGCAGAGTGTTTGACTAAGCATTAGAAACACAGGGCAGTTATACCCAGTTAACTGCCCTGTGTTTCTAATGTTTAGTCAAACACACTGCTTGTGCTGTGCAGATGAGGTCATAAAAAGGCCAAAATATGCATTAGGCAGATTAGTACAGAGAGCCTCCGCTAATGTAGGTGTGTGTTTTGTGGTTCTGTGTGTGTGTTTTAGTGGTGTAGGTTTTGAGGGACTATGTGATGAGTGTGGTGCGGTGCAAGTGTTTACCTTCTCCTCTTGACCGTCTAGGCCTGACTTTGGTAAAGAGAGCTTTGCTTCCAGTTTGGCTATATAAGTGCATCTCTCACAGGTCGTAGTGTTGGGTGGTAGGAGGAGAGGGTTGTCTGTGTACATGAGGCAATTGCTGCATTGTCTCAAGATGCCCAGATTCATCAGGTAGACAGGAGAAAACACCGGAAGCTGACCTTTAGACATGCCTGAATAGGTGCTTATTTATTAAGTACTAAAAACTGTTTTCCTCTAGACAAGTGAGGAAAGTTGAGTGCTGTAGTAATTTGTAACTTATTTAGTGCTTACAATGAGTTCTGAACAAGTGCTGAGATCAAAGAAACACATGAGTGCTAAAACTAAAAAGCTGGCTAGTTTGTGCAGGTTATTTAAACTAATTGCGCTCCTGGGTCACCCTTCAAAAGAAACACTTTGACCAGGGTGCTTATCTGGTTAGCAAATACATAAAACATTTGAATGATAGAGTAATATTTAAAAAAATGTCCCTTATTATTTTTAGCTTTCTCCCTGATTCTTGAACAAAGACTCGAGGGCTACATCCTTCAGGTTTATTCTTCAGCACACTATCATGAAGCCAGTTCATATATTGATAATGTAATACTTATGATGGGGCAGCGGATTCAAACTATTTCACTGGCAGCAGCAGTATAAGACAAGAATGCACACTGACTAGTGAAAGTTTTATGAACCTTAGTGCATTTTATTATTATATAAAAAGTGCTTTAATTTGCCAACTGTTACTGAATGTTTACAAACAGTAGTGTTGATTATTTGAGAAATGCCTTAATTCAACAGCTGTTGTGCCTTCCCTGTTGAAATCTATCCAGTCCTGCTTTAAAACTTAAAATTCAAGTTCTTTTCCCTTCACAAACATACCACATACATTGTCATGAACAAAAAAGTTGATCTGATACCTGAATTAAAAAAAGATGAGATAAAATCAAGTGCACTACACTCCTCCATACAAAAGCACCACAAAATTGTATTATTTGGCACACATTTTAGCCGTAAAAATGTTTTATCAGCAGCTGCACAAAACCTTAACACATCTCTGTGAGCTTCTCTTATCAAGTTACATCTACAATATTTATTCAGTCTCCTAATGATGGGAGCTAAGTTGCATGAGATGCTGGTACCCAGTGATGACTCCTCCTGCAGTTCGTATGGAGTTGCATGCATTGGTAGCGTATCTAAATAAGATTTTAGACTCTCTTTATAAGACCCGTTGTTCCTACTACTATTGGAACTACAAGGAAGATACCAATCCAAACTACTAACAAGTTGACAGAAAACACCAGGAATGACCCTGTTGACCACAGACTCTACTGTCCCTGGTCAACAGGGTCCTTCCCTGGTCAACAGGGTCCTTCCTGGTGTTTTCTGTCAACTTATTACTATTGGAACTATTTGGGTATCTTTCTTCCACACTGCTCTCGTTTCTGCTTGCAGATCCTGATACTTAATGACTTTGTCTCTCTCTGTATGAAAGACACTGTAGTCACTGGGTGTGGTGATTTCAATGATTAATGTTATTCCTGCCATCTTTTCCTGGACCACTATATCCAGTTTTCTACCATATATCTTTTGAATTGTTGGTAATGGATGATCCCATGCGATGTAGCCTTCATCATTTTCTATGATGCTTTGTGGCTCATGTTGCCAGTACTTTTCAGCCACTTTAAAACCATAATGTTTGCACAATCCCCAGTGCAACAGTCTTGCCACATTATTGTGCCTTTCAGTATACAGTCCTGGGTCAGTCTTAGCCTTTTCACGTTGTCTTGGTTTAGCTCTCCATACAATCTCCATCCCTTCTGGTGTAGTAAATGTATGTAAGTCAGGGCAAGAGTGTTTACATTAGCTCCCTCCTTTTGACTCCTTACGGTCATTGCCAAAAGGACATATGTAAATGGAAAAGGCAGGGTGCTGGCATTGCATGCAATCGGGAGTCATTGCTGCTACCAGCAGTCCAACTGGGTGACCAGCACAGGTATGGGACACTTCAGATGCCCACCAGCTGAAGTCCCATGCCTGTCATCAGCATATTAGTGGAGTGGTGATACTTACCCTGCTTTTTCTCTTTACATGTGTCCTTTCCTGACAGATGGCAATGACTCAGTCTTACAGAACAGTTGCACCATGAATGTAATAAATGTTTGCTCAAAAGGTCATGTGGAGCAATTATCACATACAAAGCTACGTCAAACCCAGAGCTGTTGTACATGCTCCACTTAAAGAAATCCCAATCCCTCCAAGCTACACGCTCTAGGGACCTAAACCTTGTCATCACAATAAACAGAACATGCTGGAGGAATAGATTCCTGTCCCAGAGAGCTATGTCAAACCCAGAGCTGTTGGACATGCTCCACTTAAAGAAATCCCAATCCCTCCGAGCTACACGCTCTAGGGACCTAAACCTTGTCACCACAATAAACAGAACATGCTGGAGGGATAGATTCCTGTCCCAGAGACTTCCCATACTCAGGGACAAACTACCTATCTATATCAACTCCACAAAGAAAAAAATAAATCAACAACTGATAAAAACCAAAATTGAAGACAAACCACACTGGCAACTGTTCAAGTTGATTAGCGCTTTCGTTTACTGGCAAATTGTAAACTTCTTCAGATAAAACAGCCAACATATTACATTCTTTAAATAGTGTAGTACAATATGATGTCATAATTGTATAATTCAATTATTCAATAAAACACTTAACTTTTAAAGAAAAAAATACACATATAGAACCAAATAACTAAATGCTAACTACATGATTATTAAAAATTTATACCCATTATAAAATATAATACATGTATATGCATAAATACATATACATAATACTACCAACTACCTGCAAAGTGCTTTTAATTTCAACAAACTTTTAACTGAAATAATTTCATTCAGCCCTGGTGGTGTGTTTGCATCAAGCTTAAGCTGCCACAAGATTTCTTTCTCTTCCAGTTTTAGGCTAGATGGACCTCCCCTCTCAGTATTATAAACACAATCAATAATCACAAACTGAAAGTTGTGACCAGGGTTATGTGTAACATGTCTAGCCAAAGCATAAAGGGGATTCTGTTTATTAATAGCATAAGTATGTTCACGAACACGATTCTTGAAGCTTCTATCTGTTTTGCCCACATAAAATGATGTGCAAAGGACACAGATTCCCAAATAAATCACTCCTTTAGAGTTGCAATTGAATTTATTATTAATATAAATCCTATGTTTCCTTATTTGGATGGAACCAGCAGTTTTAATATATTTACACCAAGAACAAGATTCACATTTGTACATGCCACAATGGGGTTTATAAATGGAATTACCCCCTTGTTCCAAAATCTCCTTCAGGTTCAAACCCTGTCTATACGTAAATCTAGGTTCTGGTGCAACAATTTTGTTAATTTCCACATCATTAAGTAAGAAACACCAATTTTTCTCAAAAATGTGTTTCAGACTTCCTACCCCTTGAAAGAAAGTAGTAATGAAATTAGAAAGTGAACATTCGGACCTTTTCTCCTGATTATATACCAGACCTGAATTATTTACTTCCAACCCTAAGTGTTCATTTGTACCGAATTCAACACTAGGGTTAGGTTTATTGGCCGATAAAAGGGGGAAAAAAATCACCATTAAATCTTTTCCTAGTGACTTCATCTATCAAACCATTCAATAATTTCTCCGGGTATTCTCTTTTCCTAAACATCCCCTTCATAATTTCACATTCTTCATGGAACTCAGAATCCAAGCTAGTCATCCTGGATGCCCTTACAAGTTGCCCCTTCACTATGCCCCTCTTTTGGTGATAGCGGTGACAACTTGAAAAATGAAGGAAAGAATTAGAATATGTTGATTTTCTAAATATTCTAGACTTAATATATTTAGAAGTCAAGTCTTTACTTAAAGAAACATCCAGGAATGAAATGTTATCACAACTAAACTCCCAGGTAAATTTTAAAAAATCGGTCTTACTCACTACAGATTCAATCAGAGATTCCACTGAAGTCCTATCACCTCTCCATAAGATAAAAATATCATCCAGGTATCTGGTGTACCAGATAGCATTTTGGATGTAAACAGGGTCGGTGAATAGAAATTTGTTCTCCCAAAAGGCCATTACAATGTTGGCAAAAGTGGCCCCGCACGGTGACTTCTGTAAATAAATCTTTTTATTAAAAGGAAGTAATTGTTTTTCAGTACCACATCCAACAGATATATAATGTTATCAATTTCTTCATATTCAACTTGTTTATATATAAGAAAGTCCCTATCCCAATCACACCCAATGTCATGGGGTATGGATGTGTACAAATCACAGACATCAATAGTAAGGAAATTATTTTGACTATCAAAGGGGATCCCATTGATGGCTTTCAAAAAAGCCCATGAATCCTTACACACTTGATGTTCACTTTTCAGAATCTTTTGCAACTTGATGTCAAGGAATTTGGCACAACCAAAGGTAATTGATTGACGGCCATCAATAATAGGCCGGAAGGGTGGTTTTTCAATATTTTTGTGGATTTTGGGTAATCCAAACAAACATGGGGTTAAAGGAAAGGATATATCCAAGTATCTAAAGGTATCCATGTCAATGCGGCCATCTATAAATAAGTCCCTAACAAGACCAGAAACTTTACGGATAGCCCCATTCATCTCATTCGGAGATACTTCTGAATAAGAATCAGTTTCCAACAATTCATTCATGCTGCTGATGTAGTCATCTCTGTCCATGAATACCAAACCCCCTCCCTTGTCCGGTTTCATGATTCTGACATCAGTAAATTTCAAACTTTCAAGAACATCCCTTTCTTCATTAGTTAGATTGATATCCTTGGGTTTCATAGGGGCTTCCGCTAAATTCCTGATATCATTCTCACAAACTTTTTCAAACAAAGCCAAGGTAGGATGCAAGATGGGGTTAAATACACTTGGTATCCTCAATTCTGTACCAGAATTTACAGAATGCTGGTTGTTGAATATTGAATTTAAGTTTAACTTCCTTGTAAAGATTTTTAAATCCACTAAAGCTTTTTCCACCTTAAAATGAGTTGAAGGAACAAATGTCAAACCTTTAGCCAAAATATCAATTAAACTTAATTCAGGTAAAAAAGAAGAGTAGTTAAAGATTTTAAAATCCCCTGTGGAATTAAACAAAACAGAAGGAAAATTGTTAGTTCCTAAGCACAATTCAGGGCCTAGCGTTTCCTCCTGTTGTTCTTCCTCTTCTTCCACTGTCCCTGATTCCTGTTCTGATAGGGCTGTTGTTTCTGAGTGGTCCCCGAGGGTATTTGAAAATCCCCCTCCCCCTCAAAGAAATCAGCGTCATCATTTTGATTATTAAAAGATGATTTTCTAGATTTACTAGCAATACGTTCGCTTGGGGTAGGGTTACCATTCTGATTTAAATTATTACTAATACCCCTATTTGCATTGTCACAAAATGCAACATTGTTCACATTAGTATATATTTTTAACCTATTGTTCCCCACTGGTGGAGGTGGTGGGTAGGGTGAACCCTTCTCATAAACATCATAATCTCTTTTAAGTTTCTTTCTTTTATTTTCTTGTATTTTCCCCAATACATTTTCCATGCTGGAAAATATTCTTAAAAAATCAAATCTGTACCTGGAAAAATTAGGATCATTCCTTATGAGATTGTCAGTTTCTGCAAGCTCTTTTTTCAAAAGCTCTATTTGTTCATTGTAATAAATAATCAGGCACTCCATATATTCAATACTATGCTTATCAAATAAACAAGTCAAAGTTTTATAAAATGCAGAGTTAATAATGACACCCATAGGAAACTTCCATTGTCGGAGCCCCTTGGGTACCTGTTTCCTTTTAGAACATTCAGTTAAATATTGAACTTCAATTTGTAACTTTTTATATTTAAATAACTTTGCATCATAGACTTTTAACTTGCTAGAAATGTCCCCAGTATCAATGTCCGAAACAGTACATTCATTTCTTCCATTATTAGAAGTATTCTGCTGTGTATTAACAAAATTGTCAGGTTCTTTTAACCACTCATCCAAGTTTGGTAGGGCATGAATAGTACTTACTACAGGGCGGGATGAATTAGGACGCATCAAGTTTTCGTCGTTCAAGTTGTTGTTGCCCATATTTAACCCTGCTGTATTAACTTGTACAGGGTTCCCCGAAGTATCTTTCGTTGTTCCTTTTTCGTTGACATGACTGGAAGAAGAAAAGGAAACAGCATTCCCTTACCTATCTATATCAAACAAAGCTCCTCATTAGCACTCTTCAAGAAAAATCTTGATAATTGGATGGGAGATAGGAAATTCACCCCATGGATCATGTCTGTGGCTCTGCATGACAGGGGCACAGGAAAATAATTTTCTTGGGTGGCAAAAGCCAGGGTACCATTTGGCTAAGCTTATATAAGCCCTAGGGCCAATAGCCTAGTACCTACCTATGAGAATTATGATATTTTTTCATATTTTGCTAAATAACCGTTAGGGAACATGTCAACAGGTTAAGTAATACCTCATTTTGAAGACAGTATTAGTAGTTATAGGATGAAAAAAGAACCGTGTCTGTATACTGGACAAATGTACAGGTATCACATTTTGTTTAGGACTTCGGTTATGAGAATTATGATATTGTTTCATATTTGGTGAATAACTTTGTCAGGGGACATGGCATGCTAAGCAAGTAGTAGCTCATTTTGAAGACAGTATTAGTACTTGCAAGATATAAAAAGAACCGTATCTGTATGCTGTACACATGTCCAAATATAACAGTTTGTTTGAGACCATCATTATGAGACTTATGATGTTTTTTCATATTTTGCTAAATAACTTTATTAGGAAACATGTCACCAGGGTAAGTAATACCTCATTTTGAAGGCAGTATTAGGAGATACAGGATGAAAAAAGAACTGTGTCTGTATGCTGTACACATGTACAGATATCAGTTTGTTTGCAACTTAGGTTATGGAAATTATACTTTTTTGCATATTTCGATAAATAACTTTGCTAGGGAGCATGTAACTGTGCCAAGTTATACCGCATTTTGAAGACAGTGTTAGTCCTTACAGCATGATAGAAGACCTGTGTCTGTATGCTGTACACATGTATGGATATTACACTTTATTTAGGACTTAGGTTATGGAAATTATGATTTCTTTAATATTTTGGTAAATAACTTTGCCAGGAAGCATGTAACTGTGCCAAGTGACATCTCATTATGAAGACAGTGTCACTCCTTACAACATGACAAAAGAACTGTCTGTGTGCTGTACACATATACAGATATCAAAGATTGCTTAGAACAAAGGTTATGAAAATTATGAATTTTTTTCATATTTTGGTAAATAACTTTGCAAGGGAGCATGTCAATGTGCCAAGTAATACCTCATTTTGAAGACAATATTAATAGTTACAACATGCTAAAAAAAACTGCTGTATATATGTACAGATATCAAAGTTTGTTTAGGACTTAGTTTATGGAAATTATGATTTTTTTCACATATTTTGGTATACAAAACTTTGCAAGGGAGCATGTCAGCGTCCCAAGTAATACATCATTTCGAAGACAGTATTACTCCTTACAACATGGTAAAATAACTGTGTCTATATACTGTACACATGTACAGATATTGCATTTTTAGTCTTATAGGATTATGAAAATTATACATTTGTAATATTTCTCATTATTATGCCCATATATTTGCAAGGTAGCAAGGTGAAGACACAAATGTTGAAGCTGACATTGAGCCACATAACTTGTACACAGATATGTAATCTCTGTCTGTTACAGGTGATGAGCTATTACGCTTTATGTATCAATTATAAGAAATATAATATTAATCATATTTCTGTGAATATCACCAAACAGAGCATCACACACTGATAGTTAATGTCTCATTTTAATGCTAACATTCATGCAAACAAATTAATTATAAAATTGTATAGGTCTGCATGGTACATTCACCAAGATATTGTAATTTGTTGTACGGAAAAGGTAAAAAAATATGCACAATATCAGCATTCCTGGGCAAATATTTAATAACTTACATACACACTATCAGCATTTACACTGTTGGAAAGGTCAGTGTCTGCTGAACAACTTTTGCATTTAAATTTTTAGTCTAGCTTTTACAGTTAAAGAGTTATGAACATTTACTTTCTGTATGGTATTACCAATGGATTTTCTTCAAATAAACTCAAGCTGCACTGTTGTTCCTGTGGTGGAAGTAAGCAGGCAGCATTTTCTGAGCTGCTCTCAAGTGAATGAGTTAAGGGGAGTAGATAACCAAGAGAGAGTAGGCACAGAAACTCCTTGAGAAGGCTTTAATGCCATTAAGGCATTCAACAACCCCTGGCTAAAATCCTGCCATTCACACTGGGGGGCTTTAGCAGCAGGGGAAACATGCTCTTTTTTTTTTGTTTTTTTCTTCTGAGGAACATCTGCCCCAAAACCATAGGAAGTTCAGGCCCTTGCTGATACTCAACTAATGTAGTAGGAATCTCCAACCAAACTATGCTTTGCAGTATCCCTCTCTCCCTCAGAAAACCAGCCAAGGTTCCCCCTAAATATTTGGGGCGGACATTTATAGAGCTTCTAGAGCTGATGTTTACAGAGCCTGAGTACATGTACATAGGATAAGTCAGATCTGTGCTGGCCTCTGAAAGGGTCACTGCAGAGGAATCCCAAGATAACAACTAAGAGATCCTCTGGGCTTTCACCAACCTACAGAAACATCTGGGGGACATGGGACAGCAGCCAAATCAGACCGGAGATTTTTGCCCTTCTCTTGGAAAGCGGCTGACCTTCAGGATGGGAAGATTCCACCACAGCACCTTGTGCCAACAATTTAAGTCGCTGGTCCTCCAGGTAAAATCGACAAGGAGGAGAGATGACTACATAGGGTCTTGGAGACAAACTCTTAGCAGACAGAACACTATACATGGTAGTGAAAAGCAACCAAACAGAAGACACTGCTTATGATGATCTTTTGGGGAAATCTTCCTCCCAAACTGACCTTTTCCATTATAAAAGTAGAAATCGATAAGAAGAGACCCCAACAGGATAAGGATGTCTTAAACACAGCTCAGTAACCAGCACAGAAAGAGGAACATTCATACCAACATTCAATAATGGTGTTTGGACTTGTGGCAAAGAAGTTCTGAGGTCTGTACGACAGTACATCACCTTTAAGCCCTATGGCTTGTGCAGGGAGGATACATGTGACATACGATGTCTTTATATCCCGGAGGATTTGGTACACTTGCCGGATGTTGGTTTACCCCTGGCAGGGAATCCCTAACTTAAAAAATACAGCAACAGTGATACAGAAGGACATCAAACAGTAACTGAATTACTGACACAACAGACTTTCTGAATGGGAGACCTTGCAAACTAAAGAGGAAGCTACAGAAGTGCAATTAAATTTACCACAACAATAGACATTTGAATGATCATGCTACAAGTAGCATTAGCTATACGCTTTATATTCTTCCAAGAATATAACAGCTGGCCAGCTTCCAAAGCTTCAGAGCACTTTCCATGCACCCAAACTGTCAGGCAGCTTAAGCTAAGCTGACTAAAAGACAAGTTTGGGCACCAAGCCCTTCAGAGCTTTCCTGCCAACAGAGAAAGAGAGAGAAGCCGAGCCCTGCAAGGACAATGCTAGAAAGAACAAAAATAACCACACCCTGGCATAAACACCAAAAAACAAAGGGGAATGGAGGGAGAGAGCAAATTCCACAGCACTGATCATATTCATTAGGGATATCCACACTTCCAGGCTAGTTGCTCAGCATAATGCATCCGAGGTTATCCTAGTGCAACTAACTCTGGGCAAAACTGCAATCAAAATTGCAGCTTGCTACAGATCCCCCACCATGCCCCAGGATTCCCACTCCTCTTTTCTTATGTATTGGAAAATATTAGGGTTCAACCAAACACCCTAATGGGCAAATTTAACTACCTCACCATTAACTGGGAAAATTACTCGTGTACCAACTCCTTAGCTCAACTCTTTCTGAAATTCATAAACTCCAATGCCCTGGATCAACTTATCCATACCCCCAACCAGGGGCAACAATATCCTGGACCTAGTCATTACCAACATGAGTGACTGGTGTTCTACATTTGCAGTCAACTCCTCGTTGGTCCGATCCGACCATAAGCTAATTGGCCTTGATATCCACATCCCCCCCCCCCCCATTAAGGAAACCACGGTACAAAATTTCTCCAAAGCCAACTTCATGCTTCTTAAGACAAAAGTGGTGAACTTCATGACACCCATGCAGATGGACAATACAGTTACGACTGCTGAATCCTACACAAATGCACTCTATAAGCACTTGCATGAGTGCATGTATCGTGCTATCCAAACAGAATCAAGATGCTATCCTCAAAAAAAGGAAGCCATTCTGGTGGTCCCCTGCCATAAACAAACTGCAAAACAGAAAGAAGAAACTGTTGCAAAAGAGAGTAAAATCCCATGAGTGGAGGAGCTCCCTGGTCAGCCTCAGTAAGAAGCTGAGATCCCTTACAAGATCCTCCAAAGCTAGCTATGAAAACAAAATTGCCACTAATTCTAAGGACAACCATAAAGCATTCTATAGCTATGTCAAGAATCTCAATGGCAACACCCAGATCTGCTCTGAGTTACAGCACAACGGCACGAAAAGTACAGAACGAACCAATAGGTTCAGTGCTAACTTTACCCCCCCCCCATCACTCCCTAAAGGGCCCATATCTATACAGGAAGAATGCAGAGTCCCTGTAATCACAACTATGCAGGTAAAAGCTGCACTCTCTAAAGCCAAAAACACATCATCCATGGGACCGGACAACATACCAGGCTACGTTTTACATGAACTTCAGAACAAACTGGCTCCCCACTTAAACACCATGTTCAATAATAGCCCAGCACCAGGCTTTGTGCCCACTGAATGGCGCACAGCAACAGTTATCCCACTCCACAAAGGGGGAGCCACCACTGATCCCAGGACCTATTAGCCTGACGAGCCTGGTCTGCAAGGCCATGAAACGTATCATCATGAAACTCATTAACAAAGACATTGGTAACCTCCAAATTCTGGATCCCACCCAGTTCGGGTTTCTGAAAGGCAGATCATGCCTCCTGAACTTGATCGACTTCTTTGAGGCAGTCACCAAAGCCGTAGATGAGGGTAAGGTGGTTCACACAGCCTATCTTGACCTCGCCAAGGCTTTTGACACCATCCCCCAATCTGGAATAATAGCTAAACTCACTAAACTAGGTAGAAATCCCTATGGCAAAAGATGGGTTGCCAACTGGCTCACTGACAGAACCCACATTGTAAAAGTTGCAGACTCCAAATCTGATCTCAAAGCAGTGGCAAGTGGAGTACCACATGGTTCCATCCTGGGACCTCTCCTGTTTGCTATCTACTTCTCTGAAGTACAGGCTAACACAGAAGGCCTCTGGCTAAAGTTCACAGATGACTGCAAACTAGGAGCCATAGTCAAGTCCCCAAATGATGTGGACATCCTACAGAAGGGCCTCGCTGAAACAAATGCTTGGTGTCAGAGCCATGGCCTCAAGCTCAATGCCAAAAAGTGCAGTGTCATCCCCTTTGGTAAAAACTCTGTACCCATGAACTACCACATAGGCAGCAATCTTCTTAACACCGAATGTGTGATAAGAGACCTTGGGACCCAGGTGGACAGTAGTCTCTCCTTTGAGAGTCACATCGCCACAGTAGTCAGGAAGTCCTTCTACATGGCACACCTCATCATAAAAGTGTTCTCATCCAGGGGAAAAAAAAAAAAAAAAAGAGGTCATTGTTCCTCTCTATTCGACACTCATTAGACCGATTATAGAGTACAACGCCCCTTTTGGAATGTACCTCACAAGACATCTGCAGCAGCTGGAAAGGCCACAGAAGTACCTCACAAAGAGTATTACTGGCCTCAAACAAATGCCCTACACTGACCGTCTCATCTCAAAAAACTCCAGCTTTACTCCGTAGCATATCGCCTATGCCAAAGTGATCTCTGCCTAACATATAAAGCTGAGATATGTCAAACCAAGAGCTGTTGGACATGCTACACCTAAAGAAATCCCAATCCCTCCGAGCTACACACACTCTAGGAATCTAAACCCTGTCACCACAATAAACAGGACATGCTGAAGGGATAGATTCCTGTCCCAGAGACTTCCCCAATACTCTGAAACAGACTACCCATCTATGTCAAGCAAAGTTCTTCATTAGCACTCTTCAAGAAAAATCTTGATGACTGGATGAGAAATAGGAAATACACCCCAGGGATCACTTCTGTGTCTCTGCTCGACAGTGGCACAGGAGAATAACTTTCTTGGGTGGTGTAAGCCAGGGACCCTTGTTGGCTAGGCTTACATAAGCCCTTCGGCCGATAGCCTAGTACCTATCTACGAACCTATGAGAGTGTCTGTGCTTAACCTTCCTGATTGGTCTAGTTGCTATTCAAGGCAACTATCAGGAAAATGCTACAAAGCCTACAGACCCTTGCATCATTTGAGACAAGGCTGTGGATCACATAATAGGCTGTGGCCTGTTTCTCATATTGGGATTGGTGCTAACAATTTGCTTCTAATGAGAGAAGAAGCAAAGGAGCATTGTATCCTAACAGAGTGAAGCTGAGGTGAGACCAGCATTAATAGTAGCCAGGAAGTAGCCATTCATGTGACTCCCCTCTTTTCATCATTCATGACAAGCTAATTCTTTGTTTTCAGCAAGTACTGCCTGATTTGTTTCTAACTTCAGAATATCTACCTAAATACTTAATCCTTACATTTTCAGGGTCTACATATTAGTTTCCCCTCAAGTGTTTGGCAGTGCTCTGTAGAGACTCAGACACCTTGACTGAGATTTTTCCTGTAAAAGCATAATTGAAATTTGCAGTGACTAGCACTATTCCCATAGTTGTAAACCAAACACGGACAGTGACTTGTATTCTCATTCCCACTGTCTAATCAATAAAAAAAAGGGTCTGTTGCCAGGGATATGAATTTTCCTACGGTCTCTGTTACCAGCATGTTGGATATGGGTATCCTGAGGCAATGTAGAAATTGCCTCATGTTTACTGACAACCACACATCTCAACTGTACAGATTTGCATAGAATGTTCAGATGTTTGTCTCATATTTTTGGTCCATTTCTCATAAAATTATAGTTTTCTAGCAAATCATTAAGGGTTAAACTCCAAAAATAATGACAGACATTTGAGATTTAGACTTCATACCTTTCAGAAAATTCATTCTAATGCAAAACCTGTTATTCTATCGACTTCCTAAGTTTGTAAGGGCAATATTTAAAAAGTGTTCCTTTGTCCCTCCATTCTTTATGGCTTTGTCCAGATTTCTTGCTCTAAGAGGTTGACAGGTTTGCTAACAACCACTTAATTCTCAAAGTGATACGGTATGTGAGAGATGTATTTACACAATGTCTTTGGAAGTGAAGGTCTGACATAAAACTACTCCTAATGTCGTTAAGGTTGTCAGTAGTACACACGCTGCACCCAATACTCACAATTCAAAGCAGACATATTGACCCACGTATGCTGAGGCACTTAAATGTAGCCTTTCTAAACCACTAAGACCTCCTAGATGAAGTACACATAACAACTACCCTCAACAGCCCCAAATGCGCTCTTTCAAAACATCATCCACATCAAGACATAGAGCTACATCTCATGGAGCCTCTACCTCTAAGCCCATAAGGCAAGCCACCACACAATCCACAACATTCTAGTCATTGAAGACTCCATCGTGAGACGCACTGATGTCCCTCTCACAGGGTAAGAGAAAGCCATGGTCAGTTGTTTATCAGGGGCTAGGATCCATCACATTATGTAGGCACTCAGGTCACTGTACACAATTACCAATATGACTCACTCATAGTCCATGTGGGAGTAAATGACCTGAGATGTACCTCTCTAGACTATATGAAAAGAGACATCATGGAGCTCTCGGAATACATGCGTCTCAGGCTGGTATGAGCCTAGCATTCATTGAGCAGCATTTTACCTTCTCCAAGGATGATGCCACAATAAGAACAAAAGATGACTAACAATTGGCTTAGTTTCTGGTGTCACTCTAAGGGGATGCAATATTTGTCAGCATGGAAGGAGATGGTCAACATTCTACACTGTTTTGCCAGGGATAGCCTGCACCTCTCCACTCTAGGCTTTCGAATATTCACTAAAACATTGTCGTCCCCCAGAGTGCCCTTTTTAGGCAGTGCCAAACTGAAAGTATTTCTGACACAAGTCAAAACCAAGAAAGTTTAAAGGTATTACTGCTAAATGCTAGGAGTCTAAACAAAAAAGTCCACTCCCTAGAAGCTCTCTTTACCCTAGAGAATGCGGATGTCTGTGCAGTCACTGAGACATGGTTTAAAGCCACAGACAGCACACCAACAGTGTTAGGTTATAATGCCTTCCAAACATTTAGGCCAACTACTTCAAAGACAGGGACTAAAGGTGGAGGTGTCTCCATTTACATCAAAGATAAATATACTTCAAGGCTGGTCAAACAGGACAATGCACTTGAACTGCTCCATGTTCAAATCACCCTAGGCAAAATCCAATACCATTTCCTTGCAAGCTATAGGTCCCACTCTATGACCCAGAAAATCCATACCATGTATTTAAACTTATTAGAAACACCGACCATCTAACCCAATACCATATCCATGGGTGACTTTACCCCACTATTAACTGGGAACCCTATACGATATCAAACATACATGCACAGAGATTCCTGGATTTTTTTAAACACAAGCTCCCTGGACCAAACAGTCAATACACCAACCAGGGGTGTAACCATATTGGATCTGGTCCTCACTAATATGGGACCCCACTACTGTAATGCCTTCCCTGGAAAGGTCAGACCACAAAGTGGTTTCCTTTGAAGTAAAAATAAAACCTGGCCCCCAGCTAAACCTGGAATATTTAGGAACTATTCTAAGGCTAACCTCCTGCTATTAAGTGAGACCCTGGCAAAATTTCAAGCCCCCCATAAACCCTGAGTGCACTGCTGCCTATGCAGAACTGTTCACAGAACCCCTGTAGAAGCATGTTAATAGGTGCATAGAGGCAGCTGTACCCACCAGGAAGAAGTACAGAACTAACTCAAAAACCAAGCCACCCTGGTGGAATCACAAAAGCAATAGGTTGTATAACAGGAGGAAGAAAATAAAAAATCAGAAGGTGCAGCCCCCAGCAGGATAAAAGCACTCTCAAACTAAACAACCAACTCGGAGGACAAATAAAGTCTACCAAAGTCAAATTTGAGGCAAGTCTGGCCTCCCAGGCCAAGGACAACCACAAAGCATTCTTTAGCTATGTCCGCAACCTCAAAGGCAATACACAATTGTGTGCAGAGTTCAATGTAAAAGGAGCCACCTATACTGAGCCAGAAGACATAGAAAACCTCATGGCTGATAAATTCAACTCCAACTTTACCCCTCTATCCCTCTCCACCTTCCCTCAGGAAATATCAAATATAACTCTAACTACTGTCAATTGGGAACAGGTCCTCAATGCTCTAAGACCAAGAATACAGCATTAATGGGCCCAGACAATATCCAGGATGCCTTGTAAACTGCAAGAAGCATGACCTATCAGGGCCTTTGGAATTACTATTTAACTGAAACCTCCAAACAGGTTTTGTGCCTCATGAATGGAGAAAGGCAATGGTCATCCCCCTGCAGAAAGGTGGGACATCTACAAACGCCGGAAAATACGTAAAACCATGGAAAGAATCATCATAGAGACGATCAGCAGATATATATTAAAACTCTAGACATTGGACTCAACTAAGGAGATGAGGTGCATGGCAAATAGAGAGGTAGTGAAGGCTAAGGATAAGGCGCATGAAGAGTTGCATAAAAGGTTGGACACTAAGGAGGGAGGAAAAGGACCTATACCAATTGGCTAGACAGAGGGACCAAGCTAGTAAAGATGTGCAGCAGGTAAGGGTGATAAAGGATAATGAGGGAAACATACTCACAAGCGAGGAGAGTGTGTTGAGCAGATGGAAAAAGAGTACTTTGAGGGGTTGATGAATGAAGAGAATGAGAAGGAGAGAAGGTTGGATGATGTGCGGATAGTGAATCATGAAGTGCAGTGGATTAGCAAGGAGGAAGTAAGGATAGCTATGAAGAGGATGAAGAATGGAAAGGCTGTTGGCCCAGATGACATACCTGTGGAAGCATGGAGGTGTTTAGGTGAAATGGCAGTGGAGTTTTAACTAGATTGTTTAATGAAATCTTGGAAAGTGAGAGGATGCCTGAGGAATGGAGAAAAAGTGTTTTGGTACTGATTTAAGAATAAGGGTGATGTGCAGAGCTGTAGTAACTACAGAGGGATTAAACTGATCAGTCACAGCATGAAGTTATGGGAAAGAGTAGTGGAAGCTAGGTTAAGAAGGGACGTGATGATTAGTGATCAGCAGTATGGTTTCATGCCAGGAAAGAGCACTACAGATGTGATGTTTGCTCTGAAAGTGTTGATGGAGAAGTACAGAGAAGGTTAGAAGGAGTTGCATTGTGTATTTGTGGATTTAGAGAAAGCATATGACAAGGTTCCTAGAGAGTAGTTGTGGTATTGTATGAGGAAGTCGGGAGTGTCAGAGAAGTATGTAAGAGTGGAACAAGATATGTACGAGGGTAGTGTGAAAGCGGTGAGGTCTGCGGTGGGAGTGACGGATGCATTTAAGGTGGAGGTGGGATTACATCAAGGATCAGCTCTGAGCCCTTTCTTATTTGCAATGGTGATGGACAGGTTGACAGACGAGATCAGACAGGAGTCCCCATGGACTATGATGTTTGCAGATGACATTGTGATCTGTAGTGAGAGTAGGGAACAGGTGGAGGAGACCCTGGAGAGGTGGAGATATGCTCTAGAGAGAAGATGATTGAAGGCCAGCAGGACTAAGACAGAATATATGTGTGTGAATGAGAGGAAGGATAGATGAATGGTGAGGATGCAGGGAGTAGAGGTGACGAAGGTGAATGAGTTTAAGTACTTGGGATCAACAGTTCAGAGTAATGGTGAGTGTGGACGAGAGGTAAAGAAGAGAGTACAGGCAGGATGGAATGGGCGGAGAAGAGTGTCAGGAGTAATTTGTGACAGATTAGTACCAGTAAGAGTGAAAGGGAAGGTCCACAAGAGGGTAGTGAGACCAGCTATGTTATACGGGTTGGAGACAGTGGCATTGACAAAAAGGCAGGAGTCAGAGCTTGACGTGGCAGAGTTAAAGATGTTAAGATTTGCACTGGGTGTGACGAGGATGGACAGGATTAGGAATAAGTATATTAGAGGGTCAGCCCAGGTTGGAAGGTTTGGAGACAAAGCCAGAGAGTCAAGTTTACGTTGGTTTGGACATATGCTGAGGAGGGATGCAGAGTATACTGGGAAAAAAGATGCCAAGGATGAAGCGGCCAGGTAACAGGAAAAAAGGAAGGCCTAAGATAAGGTTTATGGATGTGGTGAGATAGGATATGCAGGTATTTGG
>NC_056744.1:1583741984-1583774484 GCF_019279795.1 Protopterus annectens | reverse complement strand
CAAACCATGACTTTTGCTGTAGCAGGATACTGAGTAAATGTCAGGAAAATCCTAGTAGGACAGCTGAACTTTATCTGGGGTTAATCAGAGCCTCTTTAATTGATGGCAGGTGTGTAGCAAAGACTGAATGCTGTAATTAAAGCAAAAGGTGCTTCAACAAAGTATTAGTTTAAGGGTGTGCACACTTATGCAAGCAGCTTGTTGTACACTTTTTATTTTTATATTTTTTCCCCTAATAGATACGTTTGTTTTTCAGTTAAATTGTACAGGTTATAGGTCACATTAAAGGTGGGAAAAGTTTTGAAATTATTTACTGTGGTCTCATTTTTTTATATCACCAAAAACCTGGCATTTTAACAGGGGTGTGTACACCTTTTACATCCACGAGATTATATATATAT
Organism: Protopterus annectens; assembly: GCF_019279795.1. NCBI lineage: Eukaryota > Metazoa > Chordata > Ceratodontiformes > Protopteridae > Protopterus > Protopterus annectens. The sequence goes on along the minus strand of NC_056744.1, from coordinate 1,583,774,083 downwards.
ATATATATATATATATATATATATATATATATATATATATATATATATATATATATATATATATATTCATACATATACACACACACATACTCTACACATGCAATATGTAGCACGTACATGCCTTACATATAATACAGCACTCTTCTAAAGATTGCAGAAGAATAGGAGCTACAAACATGCACTTTTCTATAAACATTCACTGGCTGACCACAATGTTTTGTCATCCATTAACTGGAAGGACTTCTTTAACAGCAACAGTGGAAAGGGAAATGGAGAAAGACATAAAACTGGTGCGGTTCTGTGACTGTACTGTGCAACATATGGCATTTGCCTGCTCTACTTTATTACTCAGTTACTGTTTTACAAATATACATTTCCATTTTTTAAGCATTTTGATAAGAAACTAAACTGAACTCTAAAGTCTTAAACTCTATTCTCTTAATTAAAATAAGAGGAGAAAAAGAGACAGTTTTTAAAAATGAAAACAAAATGTTATTCCTCCCATTTTGTTTTTTCCAGGTCTACTATCCAAATGATCTGGTGCTAATGTCTTTCTTAAAATTTATGAAAAGAATACATACCCATTATAAAGTTTTAATGGCAGGCTAAGACTTGCAAATTGAAAGGAGATTCAGGAATGGCCTTTACCTTTTTAATCTTTTTAGCTGCTGTGGATCCATGGGCTGAAGAAAAAAATATGTTAACTTGAATGATGTACACACCATAAAAGACGATCCCAGAGGACAGGTCACTAACAGTAAATCTTTAAAACTTGCGGTTTATTCTCCAGAAAAAACTGTACTGCTCCAACCATTTTTCCCTGCAAAGTTCAAAACTGATCACAAGTGAAGTTGGTTCTGATGGGCAGAGATGTGAAGCTTCCCTGCAAGTACCACTGACATGCACAAGTATCGGTTCTTTGAGCCAAAAAAAGCTTCACTGGGAAATCTGCTCACTGTGTACAAATTACATGTTTGTCACAACAAGAAAAAACAAGTAACACTTACATTCCTTATGCTATGAAAAAAAAAAAATACTGGATTATCTACAGTGGTAAAAGATGGAAGGTAATGCAACACCGACCTCTCCTCAAATCTACTGCTATGGTCATTCACACAACTGCACTATCACGCTAGCAGTAAACCAGAACATTCTGGCGGAATCCCAGGGAGTAGGTAGTTTACACATGGTAATTAACAGTAACAGGATTTCATGTAGTAACCTTGCCATGCCAAGACCTGTCTTACACCTACACCGACATGCTGTTCAGTGAACAAAAGAGTATTAGTACAGGTTGCCATGTCTAACCGGGCTTGAATAAAGACAGTCATAAAATATGCTGTAGACATATTTGAATGTATAATAGCATTATTATGTGCTTCCAGACAACAAAGGCATATATTGCTAGATTATAAGGAAAGAGATTCCAATGATAATTCTGTCATAAGGTTAGTCACTACATTTGGACGGAATACCAGTTATCTCAGGGACATTACTGATAAACATTGGGATATTTTACGTGCAGATAAGTTATCAGAAATTCTTACATCTAGGTGCAGGTTTTCCTATTGCAGGGGCAAAACGTTGGGATCTTATTTCAGCCATTACAAACATAGGGATAATATAGCAATAACCCACGCCTGGGTGTGGGTAATGCTAAATTTACCCACGGTTGGCGTGGTTTGGCCCGAGGACCAAACAAAGCCAACCGTGGGTAATTTAGCATTACCCACACCCAGAAGTGGTTATTGCTATTATATGACATTATTTAAGAAAAGAAACTATTACTTTTCTTAAATAATGGCATAGTATAATGCCTGTTTACTGCCCTAACGCAGATGTCTGGCATCCGCGGCAGTTCTGATGTACTGCGCGCCTGCGCAGTACATCAGAGTTGGCAAAACGGAGAAAGCAAGATCTCCGTTGCTTTTTAGTGTTTTGCTATGTTAAATGAGTTTAACATAGCGAGTCAGTAAAATAAACGGACATCTCCGTTGCTTATTTTAAAACTCGCTATGTTAAACTCATTTAACATAGCTAACACTAAAAAAGCAACGGAGATCTTGCCTTCTCCGTTGGTCTTTTTTAAAACACTGTCTCGCTATGTTAAATAGGTTTAACATAGCGAGACAGCTTTAAAATAAGCACGGAGATCTCCGTTGCTTATTTAAAATGTCTCGCTATGTTAAACCCATTTAACATAGCGAGACATGTTTAAAAGCAGTTATACTAATGGAAAAAGTCGGCGACCGGACCTTTTTCCATTAGTATAACTCGATTTACAACGGGCACGCTGGCCAATCAGCGTCCACGTTTTGGGGGGGGTCATGGTATAATTCACAGTATACAAGTCATCACGCCATGCTGTCTGGCCAAAAAAGCAATAGGTTGTTATCCATGTGATCACTGTTCCTCATATAAATTTGTCTTGAAGTCTCAGCAGTTTACCAGCAAAAATACTTTGAAAATATATGACATTATATTTCTATGTAATTGTACCTCTGATTGTTGATTAATTTAGTAATGTGCACCTGTGCTGCCTTTTATATTGGTCAACTGGTTTATAATGGTACCCTTAGAATTCATATCTCGGAACATATGAGTGAAATGAGAAAAGTACAGTTGTGTACACTTACCATAAATGTAAATGTTAAAGAGTGTATTCACTGTTGCAGTTATCACACTTGGGTTATCCTGCCAGGGGTAGCCCTCAGTCGGCCCGAATACCAGAGGCTTAGTATTTCTGCGTCGGTTGCTGTCGCTTCAGTACTGACATCAGGTCGTCAGAGGTATAAAAACAGGCAGCCGACGCCATTTCATCAGTTTTTCTTGCCCCAAATATCAGGAGCCCCCAAATAGGGTGCTATTGCAGGAGGCCATGAACCCTAGAGCCTGCAGGATTTTCCTTGCTTATAGCTGGGTCTGGTGGCCATTTGAGTGAAGTAGCCTGTCAAGCTGTGAGGTACCCTGGTGCAGAATTTGCTGAGCTGGTGGTTGTAGGGGGATGCAAATAGGTCCACCTTCGGAGTACCCTATTTCTGGGTCACAAGGCTGAAGGTGTTGTGGTTTAATTTAACTCGTGCGGGTCTAGGAGATTTCTGCTCAAGTTGTCTGCCAGAGAGTTTTGGTTGCCTGGCAGGAAGTGAGCTTGCAGGTGAATGTGCATGGCTGAGGCCGTGATCCACAGGGTCATGGCTAGCCTGCAGAGTGGCTAAGAGTGAGTTCCCCCATGCTTGTTTATGTACCACATCACTGTGGTGTTGTTGGTTTTGATTAGTAAGAGCCCTGGTGAGAGTAGGGATCAGAAAGCTGTCAGAGTGTGCTGAACAGCTAGCATCTCTTTTTGGTTGATGTGCAGATGAATTTGATTTGGGCTCCAGTGACCATGAATGGACCTGCCATCCAGGTGTGCACCCCAGCCATAATCTGATGCATCTGTGGTTAGGGTCTGGGCGGTGTGGGGTTGTGTAAAGGGAAGCCTCTTGTTGTGGGTGCATGCTGCTGCCCACCAAAGGAACGCTTTCCTTAGACAAGGTATCATAGGTATGATTGTTTCCAGGTCCTGAGAATGTTTGCACCAAAGACTTTTTAAGTACCACTGAGGTTTCCTCAAATGCAGTCTGGCATATGGAATTAGTAGACTGCAGGAGGCCATGAACCCTAGAGCCTGCAGGATTTTCCTTGCTTATAGCTGGGTCTGGTGGCCATTTGAGTGAAGTAGCCTGTCAGGCTTGCTTTTCTGGAGTAAGGAATGCCACCTGGGATGCTGTGATCAAGCTTGCTCCCAGGAATACATTTTTTTGACTGGGGGCTAGTTTGGATTTCTTTGCATGGACAGTGTACTCCAGTGAGGTTAGAAGGTCCTTTACAAATATCAGGTGATGCAACAGCTTTTCCTGACTGACTGCCTGAATTAGGCAATCATCCCAGTAGGGATAAATTTGAATATTTCGCTGTCTGCAGTAGGGAATGGCTGGAGCCAGGCATTTTGTGAAAACTCTGGGAGCAGTGGATAAGCCAAAGGGAAGTGCAGAGAAGTGATAATGCATAGATCCTGCCGTGAAACGTAGATATTTCCTGCAGGAGTCCTTTACTGGGATGTGCAGATAGGCCTCCTTTACATCTAGGGTGGCTAACCAGGCATCTTTGGACAGCATAGGGAGAAGACACTGTAGGGTGAGCATTTTGAATTTTGGTACGACTAGGAAGGTGTTTAGAATAGATAGATCTAAGAATGGGTGCCAGGTGCCTCTTTTCTGGGTACCAGGAAAAGTCTGGAATAAAAACCTTGGCCTATCTGTTCTGCAGGAACAGGCTGAATTGCCCTTATGGGGAGCAGGGACTGAACTTGGTTTTGTGCCTCTGCCCACTGGTTTGGAGGAAAATCTGGGAACCCTTTTGGGGTTGGCTGCCTTTGGAAATAAAATTTGTACCCCTGGGATACTATGTTGAGGACCCATCGATCGTTGGTGATGGAGGTCCAGTTTTTTGCATGGTGGGCAAGTTTTCCTCCTAGGGGCACGAGCAACTGGGCAGAGGTGATGGGTGGAGTTGAGAAGTCATTGTGAATTCTTTCCATAAGGGGGTGGCTTAGCACTCCCTGCTTTAGAAGTGAAGGTGCTCCATTGCTTAGATCTCCGCATACCCTAATACTGTAATCTGGGGGGGATCTGTTTCCCATGGGTCTAGTTTGAGATGTCCTTGAGGGTGCTGGAAAGGACCAATGTTTTGAGGGGCAATGCCTACTAAATCTTGGAGGCTGCACTTGCAAAAATTCTTTGACTGTCTGCATAGACTTAGCCTTTTCCCCATCTTTTTCAAAACCTCTTCTGCTTTGGTGCCAAACAGATTGTCCTTGTTCAGAGGAGCATCCAATAATTTTCATATGACATGGTCTGCTCCTTAAACCAAGCATGCCTTCTAAGTACAGAACCTGTGACTGCTGCCCTGCAAGATGCTTCTAGGGCGTCAAACCCACATTGCAGGGTATGCTTGCTGACTGGGCTTGAAGAATGCATAAGCTCCTGTAATTCTTTATTTTCTGCGCAGTCAGGAAAGGTAGACAAGTTCCATAGAATGTTGCTGGTATTTCAGTACGTGGAACTGACAATTTAATGCTCTAACGGTGAGAGTTGCAGGGGTGTATGCTTTTTTACCCCATCTGTCTAAAGCTTGGGAATCCCTGTCTGAGGGGGTGGGATTCTTACACGTAGTTGCTTTTATTCCTTTAGGTCCTTGGAAGATTACCTCTGGGTCAGCAAGATTTTTGAAGAGAAATTTGTGTGAGCCAAGGACTCTGTAGTACCTGTCAGGTTTCCTTGGAGCAGGGGGTAAAGTATCAGGAGTTAGAGACTGGATTCCATAAAGACATCTACAACATCCAGAACAGGAGGGATAGCTAAGGGTCTGTGGTGTGGTAGATCTAAAAATTCCCAGAGTCTCTTTCTGCACTGAAGATAATCCTGGCATTCCCAATGGAAATGCTCTCTCAAAGTATGTAGGGTTTCACCAAAAGAAAAATCCTCTGGAGGGGAGGCAGAAGGAATGGATTCCTCTACATCTGAATCTTCATAGGCAGATAAGGACATGTCTTCATAAATCAGAAACCTCAGAGTCGTCGGACTTTTGGTCAGATAAAGCTGCTGGGGACAACTCTCCTTCTTTTAGCAGGGGAAGGCTGGCTTCCCCTAATCAGCATGATCAGGTCTTCTGCCATTTTAAGCAACTGAGATTGTGGCAAGGAAGCAGGCGCTTGAGATTAGGTCATTTTTTAGGCGTAGCTCGTACTCTTGGCCTTAGAATCTCGGTGGTTTTAGAAAGAACTGAAGACGCAAAAGAAGTTGTCGGTTTGTGTTGAATATCGGTAGTGTGAAGAGTTTCCTTAGAAAAGGGTGCCTACACAGTTGCTCCAGACCCATCCAAGGTAGAAACATCCACAGATTCCATAGTCAAAGAAAGAGTCTTGCAGCATACCGGACTCCGAACGGGTCTCAGTAGTGGCCTGCAAATCCATTGAAGCGAGCATCAGGGGCTGCAAAAGCGCCTCACTGAGTACCGGTGAACTGGTGACTAGCTTAATGGAAGCATTGTCGGCAGTTTTGGACCTGTGCGGTCTCTGTCTTTATCCTTAAGTTTTTTTCGGAAGATCGGTAGTCGGATGGCTTACAGAAGCCAATTTAGAATACGGAGATCGAGAATGAAAGTATTCATCTATAATAAGGGCCTGATGATGAATAGTTCAGGAGTTGAACAAAACACAAAACCGACAGCAAGGTACGTTGTGGTCTGGGCCTAAACAGGTGACGCAGTAAGAACGGAAATGTCTGTGTGGTATTTGCTTTCCACAGGCAAGACAATTGTTAACTATTTCTGACACCGGTTAGAGCAAGAAAAAAGGATCCCCAATGGGGTACTTAGCTTTAGAAGACTTCAAGATGATTCAGTTTCAGAAACGAAACTCAGGTAGCGAACTTTTTTGATGGTGAGGAAGATGTGGGTGGCAGACCTTAGGTTATCTTTCATTGCGACACCTAGAAGTTTGGCTTGTCTGGTGGGATCTATTTTGGTTCCGTTTGTGGACAGGATAGAAAGTGGAGTCAGACATGTTTTGGATTTACTGTAATTGAAGACAATCAACTTGGTTTTGTTGGAGTCAAGTACGAGTTGATTGCTAGTGAGGTAGGTTTCTATGTCCTGGAAAAATTTTTGCATTTTTGTTTGTAATTCCTGGGGAGGTGGGGGCTGTGCAGTTTAAATGTAGAGTCATCTGTGTACTGGACTATGGAGGCTAGTTGTGTTGAAGAGCTGAGGTTGTTGGCAAAAATTGTAAAGAGAAGGGGGCCAAGTATTGCTCCTCGAGGTACACCAACAGTGATGGGTAGAAGGGGGAACAGGTTGTTCTCCCATTTGGTGGCTTGCTGACGGTTAGAGAGATAACTATGAAACCAGGACAGGGCTGTTGTGTTGAGGCCATGGAATGATAGTTTATTTAGTAGGATTTGGTGGGAGACTGTGCCAAAGACTTTTGACACATGACGGAATATGGAGACGACCATTTGGCCTCTGTTTATAAGATCTTGAATGGTGTTTGTGAAAGATAGCAGGGCAGTACTAGTACTATGTTTTGGCCTAAAGGCATGTTGTGTGGGGGAGAAGAGTTTGTTTTTAAGGAGGTGGGCAAGGAGTTGGGAGCGAATGCATTTTTCTAAGATTTTGGCAAGAGGGCAGAGTATGGCTATGGGACGGTAGTTAGACCCTTAGAGGGGCCGCCTTTGTGTAGGGGAGTGATGTGGGATTTTCCATAGATGGGGTACATATTGTTCAGAGATGGAACGGTTGTTTAGGACTGATATGGGATAGGCAATTGAGGGGACAGCAATTTTAAGGAATTCATTAAGTAATTTATCAGCTGCTTGACAGCAGGGTTTGAGTTTGGAAAGGAGAGGTTGTATGTAGGTTGTTTGGATTGGGGTGAAAGAGAAGGGGATGGGGGAGTCAGAAGAGGGAAGGGGTACAGTGAGAGGTTGACTAGTCAGATTACCAAGAAGAGATGTAATTGAGTTAATGAAGTGGGTATTAAACTGTGTAGCTATTGGGAGTTGGTGGGTGAGGGGGTAGGGGTATAGCCTGGGAAGATTGTTAATGTTTTGCCAAAATTTTCTGGGGTTAAATTGGTGGTTGTGCTGATCTGAAAGGAAATAGTTTTGCTCATCTGTTTTTATCCGTCTCTCAGTCTGGTTATGTAGCTGCTGCTATGTTGTGTGTTCTGTTATTTTTGGTAGTGTGGTAAGTGGACCATGCCCTGTCTCTTTGCTTCAGCAGTGCTAGGGTATCTTTAGATAGCCAAGGTATGTGCCTAGTTTTTGCTCGTTTGTCTTGTGGGTGCTAGACTGTTGAGTATTTTAAGAAAGGTATTGTTGAAGTAAAGGACTGCCTGATCAAGTACGAGGTAATTCTAAGGGGTGACCAGCTACATTGCTGAAGAAGATGGTTGAAAGGGGAGGAGGAAAAGTTTTTTTGTTCCTGATAAATTTATATATTGTGTTGGTTTGTGTCTGAGCTCATTGTCTGTACAGGAAGTTAGGCGAGTGGTCACTGAGGGAGTCTGGAAGGCAGCCTGCTAAATAACCTCGATTGGGTTTGTTAGTTAGTATACAATCTAGTGTGGACTGTTTTTTTAGAGTGTTTATCTAGCCAGGTTGGACAGGATATGTTTTTGGTGAAATTGGGAGATTTAGGAAACTGGAGGGGCTGTCTGTGTTGCAGGAATGCCAATCCAGGTTAAAATCACCCAGGATAATAGTTTCCTGGCTGAAATTAATTTATGCCCAGGCAAGAAGATTCTCAATTATGGGTAGGTTGTTGCCGGGGGGGGGGTGGTTATGATAGTAGATTTGTTAGGGTTTATTACTAGGTGTATAGTTAGGATTTCGGAGTTAGGTAGGTCAAGAGTGGCACAGTTTAATAGTTCCAGTTTGAGTGTGTCTTTATACATAATAGTGGCGCCACCACCCCTTTTGTTTGGTCTGCCTAATCTAATTACATTATATCCATGTGTAATAATTTCCTCGTCTTTGATGTAGGGCTTTAGCCAGGTTTCAGTTACTGCTGGAACGTCACATAAGTAGGAGTTAAAGGTTGCATGGAATTCAGTAATTTTATCTATGATACACAGAGTATAAAGACTAGGTCTGTGTTGTTGGCCTTTGGAAGTGGGGGAGGGGGTGGTGGTTAGTAGTACGTTAGGGAGAGATTGGGGGAGGGCTGGGTGGGGAAATGGATGGGTAATGAGGAGTGTGGGCGAGAGGGCCTGGATTGGGGTGGATGTCAGCCTGGAGTTTAATTTGTGTTATATTGTACAGAGCGAGTTGTCCTGAATTTATTGGTAAGTTTTACATATCTGTGAGGTGAAGAACAAGTCCTATGTGTGGGTAAATGTCTGAAAGATAGGAGGAGAAAGGTAGTTGTGTTGTAGAGCTGTGCTAATGGCTGCATATGTGTGGGTGTGGCTGTTGGAGGAGGATAGAGTAAGAGTAGGTGAATGATGGTGCATGAGTGGAGGGAGGTGGAGTAGATTATTGGCTAGCAAGGAGTTAAGGTGGGACATAGTGGATGGTTGAAAAGGTGTGGTGTGAAGCTGAGGGGAAGGTAAGCGGATTGTGCCAGGTGTTGTATTGACTAGAGGTAGAAGGGGGTGTTCAGATCCAGATCTTTCTTTGGGGCCACTATCCTCGATGGACTTGTGTCATTATGCCACACAAGATGTATAACTAAGGACTCTGTCCTTCTGTTTTGAAAGCAACAGACTACACCATGCAAGATAAGTTATGATCCATAGCTGTCCACTTCAATATGGTTCTCCTCCTCCTTCCCCCTCCAGGGAATAACTAACTTTCTCCTACAGACTTCCAAGTGCCGTCAACTAAGCTGTTATGGAAAGGTGGGCACATCCATGGTGACTGGCTGTGGGAAGGGGGAAGGAGATATACTCATGACAACTGGAAAAGGAAGCATGTTTTGGATACACAGGTGACCAGAGTCATGGGATCCTCCACTTGAGACCAGTGCACATGCAGCATCTGTTGTAACATTCTCATGGGAAACCTCACAAGCAGTGTCACATCAATCATTGCTGCAATGAGTCTCCGTAACTTCAGAATTAGGCATGCTAGTGAAGATGGATGTTGCAGAAGTAGCAACATGGAAGTTTGCAGAGACAGTATCACATTTTGGGGGAAGAGTGGTCAATTTATGTACTGGGTCCAGGAAACAGCCTTTGAATATCTATGCTTGCAACAACTTTATGGCATGTTCACAAAAATTCCTAAGGAAATAGCACATACTAAGAAAGTAGTCCTTTGAACAAATCGAGGACTCCCTTGAGGTGGCAACCAGAAGACAGTTATCTAGGCAAAGGATCACTCTGAGTCCAAGCAGTTTAATATGAGCTGTAACCACGGATAAGCATTTATTGAACACCTGGGGGTGGGTACCTTGACCATCTTTGTTTAGGCAGACATCCTGGAGATCTAAAAGGTACAGTCAATCCCCCTTCCTGACAAAGTATAGGACTGACTGTACCATGACCATCCAGAACTTGTTTTTACTTTAACAACCTAAATCTTGTTCAAGTCTAGGACTGGCCTGAGGTCCTTCATCAGTTTGGGGAAGTAAAAAGTACATGGAATAAACCTAGATCATTTATGGGCTGGTGGGACCACTCGTTTAGCCCTTTTTGCAAGAATGGAGACTGCAATCTTGGCTGCCAGCTTCTGGTGGGGAGGGACATCTGGAAGCCAAAATGGTACTAGACCAGAGTTATTGTGGAAGGTATTATACAGCCTCCCGTACATTATTTCCCTGAACCAGCTGATCTACATAATGGCCAGCCATGCAATGGAATCACTAGACAGTCGACCCAGACTGCCTTCAGAGACAAGACAGGCAGGTCTTCAGGGGTACCACTGCCAAGTTCCAGGGGATGGCTGTAAGATGCTGTCCACTAAAGAAACTGGACTGTGTCTACTGAAGAAACCCTCACAACCTTGGAAGTTTCTTTCAGATCATTTAGGACTTGCAAAACCATGAGTTCTTGGCACCTATTTGGTTTCTAGCAGAAGACATTTGTGCAACAGTAAACTTTACGCCAATAGCCATAAGTGCCTTTGCCTCCTACTCGCTATGAAAAAACATTTCTTTTCACCTGAAGTCTAAAAAGTGAGGAACCATCAAATATGTCCATTACAGGTGATGTAAAATGAAAATGACCAAAATACATAGCAACTGAAATATATGAATAGTACCAGCTGCTATGGTATTGAGCTCTGTACTGTTCATAAGCATGATATGACCAGTATTATAAATTAGTTGTTTTTTCTTCTACTTGAATTTATTCACTGTGGAAGGATAAAGATTCTTAGCTGGTCTAATCACTTGAAAATACGTAAGATACAGATTAAATCAGAAGCATATGAAAAGCTGCAACTTAAACCTAACTGTAGTTCCTTCCCCATAATCAATGTAAAGAAAAGTAAAATGAAATAAAACTTGTGATCTCAATATGTATAACACAAGTAAAATTAACTGGAGGATATTTCATTCAAATGTGATTTTTTTTCCTCTCCTTTTCCTAACCTTAGGACCATTAAAGCCTCCCTCTAAGGCTCATTCTACAGGCCCATTCCTTTCCTCAAAGATGAGAAGCAAAAGTGGCACTGCCAAGCTCAGTTTATTTATTTTATTTAACATTTGTTTACCGGGCTAGTCTAGCTGGATATATGTCCATTTTCAGTTATGGCCCGGGGAGAAAAGCTCCACACAACAAAATAAGGCAGACAGCACAAGTTGTTAATAAAGACATAAAGTAAAACAGAAATATAAATCAACTCATTAATAATATCAAGATACATTTAGAATTCAAACAGTATAAACTGAAATACAATATTCAGTTGGTTTAAAAGCAATCTTCCTAAAATAAAGGTTTTGCAAAGGAATTAGTCACATAGCTAAGAGTTAAGGCTCAGAAGGGAAGAGAAGTAGAAGGAATATGAAGAGTAATATAAAGGGGCATAGCAGGAGGCAAGAAGAGAAGAGAGGAATGGAAGGAAGACAGACAAGAGGAGGTGGGAGAGAAGGTAGATGCAGGTCAGAGCATAGAACGACAGTAAGGGAAAATAAATCATGGTAGAGGCTAGTTTTAAGCAGTAAAGAAGGGTTAAAGGTATGGAGAGGGTGGGGAGAGAGAAGTCAGCCTGGTGTACTGCATGAACAAAGCCAGTGGTTTTGGAAGTACATTTTAATTTGTAGTTTGAAGAGAGATAAGGATGAGATTAGAGTTAACTCTTTGGGCAGGGAATTCCATATTCTGCCTACAGTGTTGGTGAAAAGAGAGTCACCAGCTACGTTGTGGGCCTTTATGGGTTTGGTCATGAGTTTGCAAGAGGAACGAAGAGAGGTAAGATTATTATAAGGGAGTAACAGTTGAGAAAGTATAGGGGTATTACTAGGTTGGTACAGTAATTTGTGGGCAATAGACAGTTGTGAGATCATAAGATAGTTTTGTAGTTCCAGCCAGCCTAATTGTTTCAAATTGAGGCAGTGATGGGTTCTAAAAGGGTTACCAGAGGTGAAGCGGGCAATGTTATTATAGCAAGTTGCTAGTTTGTTTAGGTTAGTTTTCTTAAGGTTGGCGAAGATAGGAGGCGAGAAGGGAGTAGATATAAGATGGGAGCGAGCAATAGTAGTTCTGGTAGATGGTGTAAGAAATTGTTTAATACGGTATAATGATCCTATTTTTCTGTTAACTGATTTGATGGTGTTGTTGATGTGTTGGTCAAAAGAGAGAGTGTTATCAATGGTAATTCCTAGTAGTTTAGTTGTGGAGTCAGGAGAAATGACAGTGTTGTTGTTTGAGGAGATAGAAGTTTAGTGGAGATGTGCGTGTGGTGGGGTGAAGAGGAGAAGTTTGTTTTTTTTAGCATTGAGAAGTAGGTACCGTCTAGTAAACCATGTTTCTACAGTGTTAAACATAGTTTGAGTAAGTAAGCTTAGATCTGAAGAGGAGGATGCTGAACAAATGATAGTGGAGTCATCTGCGTATTGGATGCAGGTAGCTTGAGGAATTACAGAGTGGAGATCATTAATATAGAGGGAGAAGAGGAGAGGACCAAGAATGGAGCCTAGAGGGACTCCAATAGTAATGGGGAGTAAGGAGGAGATGTGGCTATCCCAAAGAACGGCTTGTTGTCTGTTACTAAGGTAAGATGTAAACCATTTGATGGCAAGGCTATCAAATGAGAGGGATTTGAGAATGCTAATTAGAGAAGAGTGGTTGACCATGTCAAAAGCTTTTGAAAGGTCAATGAAAAGGGATAGTTTAGTACTAACACCACTGTTCATGTCCAGTAAGTCACCCCAAGGTCAGGCACGCAATGGGTGTCAGCAAAAGCATGTCACTCCCTTCAGCAAGTGATGTACCTTTCAAGACTGCTATGTACCCCTAAAACATCCATCTTCCATGTAGTCTCCCATCTCCACCTGCGACTATGAAATCAAGACCAAATGAAACCCACACCTTCCCTCAGGTAGGGAAACCAACCAAGCTAAGTCGCTCTTCTCTTTCTCATGCAATCTCCAACAGGTACCCACCCATGCCTCTGATCAAACTCTGGTCACGTGTCATAGCAAAAGCTTTACTGATCTACAAAGCTGGCTGGCAGTTGAACCTAATGAACAAAATAAATACAAGATACCCAAGGAAGTCATCACATTCACCACAGTAATATTTTGCATTTGTTGCTCTGGAAAACTTTTGCTAAAATATAATCTTTTTATTGCCCTAAACTCGTATTTAAAAATACTGTCTTGAGATGAAGCAAATTAATACTGTAAATTTACACTGTGCTTAAATGTTACGTATTTACTGTCTAGCAAATATAATGGGGAATATATGTGCTCAGAAGAACTTCTGCAAAAAACAAATTTAATTTAAAGTCTGAATGTTATGTAGGACTGTTTTATAAATTTAACATGTACATAAAATGTAGCTGAAAGATTTGTAAGTATGGGCCGCACATTTTTTTTTTAAATTAGGGGCTTTTGATGATTACGGTTGTTGTTGTAAGGGCCTAAATATAACAAACTGCAGAATTTACAATGGAATATTTTCTGGGGGAGGGGGGCTTTGTTTAGACAGTCATGGTTCAGTGAACCACAGGTGTTTTCATATGTGGGGGATACCTGCAGCAATTTTATCTTGAAGGGTGCCTTGTTTAATTAAGGTACAAGAACATCTGTTGCACAGAATTTTAAAAGCATGGTCTGTTTTATGGCAAGATTAGTAGGGTAGTTCAAGAGAAATTTGAAGGACTATTTGATAAATGTAAACAAAGATGGCTTGACTACTTTGTATGAAAGCAACGAAGGGGACAGGAAAGCAGAGATCATTATTAAGCTGTCTTAATGCAAAAGGTCAGGCGATAAGAGCAGGAAGGTTGAAAGAAGGCATTACACAAGGAGACATGGATCAAGAATGGCTGTTAATTACTTGAAGGTACTACAATACAATTGGTTAAAAATGCTACTTGTGATTAGTTTTTTTCAATCCCTTGGGGAAATGCAACAGCCAGGATGAGGACAGACGTGGACAGTCACGGGACAGATGATTTTTAATAAAAATAAAAAAAAAAAAAAAAAAACAAATGCATTGAGAAAAACTGCAAGAGTTATTACAATCTTTTTTTCAGTGTAAGGTCTGAAATAATACAGATAGTGGTAATAAAAAATTAAAGATTTTTACTACTTAATAAAACGATATTTGACTGATTTTAGAGATGAATATAGCAAGCTCAGGGGTTTATGTGGATACTGAAGTACTGAAGGAACGTTCATGATCAAGTCATATAGTGTTTCCCAGTTCTGAAAGTTTTGACTTACTTAATCAATGTCAGAAACCTAAAAAAAAAAAAAAAAAAAAGTCCCTCCACAGAAGTCTACATCCTCCAAGTGAGTTGGGACTGAGACACGATTTAAAATGGCATACAGCAATCCAGCTATGCAGGGCTATGGCATCTGCTCCACATTTAGACCAGCTACTGTGCAGAAAAGAAAAAGTGGTGTCATCCTAATCTTCATCCAGAAGAGACTCGCATCAAGGCTGGTAAAGCAACATGATGTACTACAGCTTCTTCGTATCCTAACGACATATCATAAGTCAGTCATCTCCATTCTCCCTATCTGCCACTACCACCCCCACCCCCTGATTATCTTCATTAGTCAGCCCCCTCCTAGGGTGCCATTTTTAATCAAACTCTCTACTACCTGACTCACATTCATTTCATCCTGTAGCTATTGTACCTTCCCTATCCCTCTGTTCGTTGTACCTGCACAGCAAGTAAGTTACTTTGCATTACTGTCCTCTCTTTGCTGTTAGCTGCTGATTTATTTGGTTATTACCGTTAACTACGGAGGTATTTGATGGTGCTAAGCTGTAACTGCTGTTCAGAACTCTTATATGTTTTGAGAGCTAGCTAATGTTCTAACTTACAAACTGCTTGTTTTTTTTATTGTGTTTTATGAAGGTAGAGCTTTAATTGTTGAATATCTGACAGGCATCCTGCTAACTGTTTTGCAGAGGTCATTCATGTTCTGATTACATTTGTAAGCATTCCTATGGCATGCTACTGTACTTAGAAGACTTACAAGCTGGACTTCATAAATGCTTTTATAGAAGGCTAAATGAACACAGTTCATGTTACTGTTAGTTCATACTGAATAACATAGCTCTAGAAATATTGTCCTAAAACAGCCATACTTTGCTTTGTGCATTACATCCTCTGTGTATTCACTGAAGTATGCGGCTGTTATCACTGGACGTAGAGGCTGCGTGTTACTGCTGTTAGTCTGTGGTTTTACAGAGCTGATACTGTATGCACTATGTAAATGGATAAATAACTCAAGCAAGCGTCGACAGAGTGAGAGATAACATTCAATGTATAAAAATCCAAGCAATCCGGTCTTCTGAAACAAATAAATCAGTTTATTACACAGATAATAAACCACGAACTAAACTAACTATCTCTTAGTAGCTCCACTGTATGCACTATAATCAGTTTTAATTATAATGTATGCAATACAATTAATTTTACTCTCCAGCTCTATTCCTTGCATGCTCTCCATTTTACATTCTTGTAACCTTTGTACTAATTCTGCCTTATTTACCTTTATTTTTCAGTTTGCATGGGTTTCTTTCCTGAATGAACCCCCCCCCCCACACACACACACACACACACACACACACACACACACACACACACACACACATGCACCTGGGATTCACTGAATAAAGAAATTTCTACCTTCTCCACTGAAGATGGCTATCTTAACTAAGTAAAACCTCTGGGAAGCAAGAACCTGACTCCCTCCAGCTTTTCAATTGTAATAGGTGAACTACAATTTAATTTTTGTAAACCAATGAGGCTTAATGGTGTATGCACAAGAGTGAAGGGATCTAGCCAATTGCCACTAGATTGGGCTATACTACTTTGAATCAGCCTTACACTCACACAGTGTTCCAGTCCCAAGTATTTACTTTTTAATTTGGTAAAGTAATTTCGCTCCCTCCTTAGTGACTACATTTGCTAGTTTACCCCTAGGATCCAATTAAAATTAGCCTGAAAATTGTGTAAAATTAAAAAAGAATAAAACAAATTAAAGTACAGCCAAAAACATTGCTTACATACATACAAACCAAAAATCCAAGGTAACTCTCAGAGTCAGTGTTAGCCCCGCTTGGCTCGCTCCGCTCCCTTTTCTGCCCCCAAATTCCACCCGCCCCCACTAGTGCTAAATTTAAACCAGACTTTGCCACTCCCTTGCCACTCTCCCCTCCTGTTAAGCCAATCAGCAACTCACACATCACTGAGCAACCCTGCCACCTTAACACATTTCCTTCTCTCTTATTCTTCCACACCCTGTTAGCACAGTCAGCCATCAAATTTGGCCCGCCCCCTATCAAAATGCAAACAAGCAAAAAAACATTAATTACCCAAATGCCTATACTGTTTCTATTTTAGTATCTCACTGCCTACGAACAAACACTTGACCATGATATTCAGTACCCAAATGGTCAAACATGCACGACTTCACATATAATACCAAACACTTCACCTTCCCCAGCACCCTCTAAAAAATACCACCCCTGTATAGCCACAAAACATAATCCTAAAGACAACCACAAAACATAATCCTAAAGACAAAGACTATATAAAGCTTATAAAGAAACTCCTAAAGCTCAAAATATCCTGTCACTATAACATTACAACACATGGAGACATTCATCCCAACCCTGGCCCACCCACATCCAATAACCTCCACTCCCCTACCACAATCCCCACAGTCAAGCTACCCATGAATACTCCCACTAGTTCCCTCCTAGCATTTCACTTAAATACTAGAAGTATTAACAATAAGATTCCCAACCTACACACCCTCCTAGCAACCCACTCCCCAGACACCATGTGTCTTACGGAAATCTGGCTAAAACCCAGTACTACTTACAATGAGATACTACCTCCAGGATACAATATTCATCGGTTAGACTGTGCTACAAGGAAAGGAGGTGGGATAGCAGTCCTTTACAAAAATACTCTAACCGTTAATAGAGACACCATTCAACCTCCCCAATTCAGTAACGTGGAACTCCTCATAACCAAACTACAAAGTAACCAACACAAACACTTGAACATCGTTTGTGCATACATTCCACCAGGCAACAACCTAAATACGCTAGAATATCTCCTTTACTGGTTATCCACTACCTATCTCCAAGAAACCATAGTTCTTGGTGATTTTAACACCGACTGGCACCCCTGCTCCTCTGACCCACCCGTCACTCATATAAACTTATCTAGGTTTAAACAGACCATAACCTCTCCCACTAGGATAAACAAACCAAATCCTAGACTAGATCCTAGTTACTAACCAACCCCAACATGTTCAACCCCAACTGTACACCTCAGAGACCACTGTCTAAACTATATCATAAAACATAAGGCAGGAAACCCTCACCAGCCCAAATATAAAACATTTAGAAACAAAAAAACTTTGATGCTGCTATATTCCAAAATGAATTAAAAGCAGTTGACTGGTCAAAACTAAAAAATCTAACATTAGAGGAGGCCAGAGATCACGTTAACACTAAATTCCTAAGTGTCCTTGATTCCCATGCTCCAGCACGTACAATAAAAACTAGATCAAATACAGCACCATGGCTCACAAAAAATACCAAAACTAAAATCAAAACTAGAAACAGAGCCTGGGCCAGCTGGAGAACAACCAAAGCCCCACTTGACCATCTAAAATACTGTCAACTCAGGAATGATACAAAAAAATCTATTTTACTGGATAAAAAAAGCTTCTTCCAAAATCTCCTACAAAACACCACAACAACCCACAAAAGTTCTGGGCAGGTTTAAATCAACTATTGTCCAGGTCAATTCACCACCCCAACCCCCGCTAACTACACCCATAGTACCCCAGAGACCATAGCTAGCGCCTTTAATAACTTTTTCACTGAAACAATCCAATCCCTACCCCCTCTAACTTAAACCACATGCCTAATATACCTAATAATCACCTGGAATTTAGCTTCCAACCAGTATCCACTAGTTTTATCAAAACACTTCTAAAAAACTATAACCTACCACCCTCGCTGCTGACCTCCTCCCTGCAGAATACCTACAAATAGCTGCAGATGTCATTGCATATCCCATACCTATCCTCATCAACAGAACCTTATATGAAAATGCTATCCCCTCCCTCTGGAAAATATCTCATGTCATCCCACTCCATAAAGGTGGTAGCTCCTCAGACATATCCAACTATAGACCCATTGGTATTCTTTCCCCACTAGCCAAAATAATGGAGAAATGTGTACACAAGCAACTAATGCAATACCTTTCACAGAATAACTTACTATCCGACTCCCAGCATGGTTTCAGGCCATACCACAGCACCACCTCAGCCCTCCTTTACTACTGCCATAAACCAAAACAGGAATGACAATAGGCTAACCTCCGCCCTCTTTCTTGACCTATCAAAAGCCTTTGACATGGTCAACCATCAACTTCTCATTCTTTCACTAAAATCTATTTCCCTCAACAAGCCTGCTATCCAGTGGTTCCAGTCCTACCAGACTGGTAGACAGCAGGCGGTACTATGGCAGGGCAAACTCTCCAGTCAGTTACCTCTCACACTTGGTGTCCCTCAAGGGTCCATACTAGGTCCACTACTCTTCTCTATTTTTATCAACAACCTCCACACTGCTATCCCTAAAGCTACCTGCATTCAATACGCAGATTATTCCACTCATCTGCTCAGCCACCACCCCATCCGACTTGCAAATCTTAACCCAAAATACATTTAACACTATCGAGAACTGGCTCACCAACCAACGCCTACTTCTGAACCCCAATAAAACTAAACTTCTACTCTTCTCTCCCACTAGTAGATCCACCACACTTTCATTCTCTGTCACATCTAACAATGGAACTACTACTTCCCCAGAGAATCACACCAAACTGCTAGGGGTTATCATAGACAATAATCTCAAATTTGACCTACAGGTCAACAAAACTATACAGACCATCAATAAAAAGCTTGGATCACTGTATAGAAACAAGACATTTTTAACCCCACTGGTTATGACTGCAATCGCCCGATCAAACCTACTCTCTACTCTTTTATATGACTCGCCTGTACTCTCAAACATCAACAAATCCAAACTAGGTAAGCTGTCCCATAGCTACAATCATATTGCCAGATTCACCACTGGCTCCACCTATAGAACACACCACTGCCAGAACCTTAAACAATTAGAGAGGCTGGAACTGCCCAGCTTAATTCAATTCAATCAACTTTTAATAGCGCACAACATTTTGTACCACCCTAAGGATACCCCCTCACTTAAAAATATTAAGCAGCCATATAGCAACCTAAGATCCCTACGGTCAGCCGATAAACTACTGGTCCAAACCCACAAAGCTAATAACTCTGCTGGTGAATCCCTGTTTGCCAACTTCATTGGCAAAACCTGGAATTCGTTGCCAAACTATATAACACTACAATCCTCCAAAAGTCTCTTTGAATAAAATCCTCAAACAGTATCTCAAAGTGAATTGGATATGCCCATGTACTAACCCTGATTAAGTTATAAACTAAAAGCATATTCTGAAATTATCATAACTTGTACCTACATCACCAAGCTCCGCTTCCAATCTGATGTCTCTTACTTTTAATTGTCTGTCCATGAGAATTGTGAGTCCCTACTAGGGAACACTACTAACCCATTGTATATAATCACTTTGTTTTTATAATTGTTTGCTAACTTCTGTGTAATCTATGTAAGTTTGTCTAAGTGGACCTTTTCTCCCCGGGCCTACGCTGAAAATGGACATGTATCCAGCCAGACTATCCTGGTAAACAAATATAAAATAAAAAATAAATAAGGGTCAAATACCACATATTAACCACCTACAAATCTCTCTCTATGGTAGCAGGAAAGCCACTATACGTAGCTTCATAAACTGGGATCACTCAGTATTAAACTGAATAACATTTTCCAAGATTATCTAACCTATCCAACTATAAACTGGGAAACCAACACTACTCACTAATGCACAAGCATATATATTCCTGCATGTTGTCAATACAAATATCCTAGAAGAATTAGTCAAAAGTATCCACATGGGAGATAATCATCTTGGATCTTGTCCTAACCGATATGGAGACCTCTCACATCATCCCTTGTGTATTTATTGTCACTTGTTAGGTTTCACCATAATGCAGTCTCCTTCAAAGAAAACTGAAAGCAGTGACCCCTTCCATCCAAAGTACATTTAGAAATTTGTCCAAGACAAGCTACCCACTCCTAAGTGATACATTCTCAAGCTTCAGATCCCTCCCAAACCCAGATAACACCACAAAATAAGTGGAAACTTACACCAGCACACTATACCAGCCTTTTGTCCTGTAGAAACAAGTGTACGGCAAACCCCAGGAACAAAACCCCTTAGTGGAACCATAAAATAAACAAGCTGTACAACAAAAAGAACAGAATTTTAACCAAAAGTAAAGAGAGTAACTCAGTAAATGGTAGAGTCATCATCACTGCAACAAACAAAGCAAGAGCTTAATGAAATCCGTCTTAGTCGGAGGCTAAAACAGCCATCCAAGCCGAAGACAATCACAAGGCATTTTTTTAGTCATGTTCAAAATCTCAGAAGCACAATTCAGCAATATTGAAGATACAGCTAACCTACTGGCCGATAAATTCAGCTCACACTTTACCCCTCTCTCCCATCCATCTATCCCATAATATATACCAGAAACCAAGTCACCTCCAGTTATCACAGAAGATCAAGTCCTGATGGGGTTATCAAAAACAAAAAAATACTGCATCAATGGGTCCCAACAATATCCACGGATGCATCTTAAGCATGAAAGTACAATATGGCCACCCCCCTCAACACTGTTCAACCTCAGCCTCCATACACATTTTGTACCAAATGAATGGAGACTAGCTAAAGTCACTCCCCTTCATAAGAGAGGATCATCCAAAGACTCAAGCAAATACAGACCACATGTCTGACCAGAGTAATATGCAAAGCCATGGAAAGACTTATCACAGAACTAATCAATAAAGACAATCTGAACCTTAAAACAATGGACCCCTCTGAGTATGGATTTGTCAAGGGCAGGTTATACTTACTCAACCTGGTGGACTTCTTTGAAAGGTCAACAAAGCAATGGATGAATGTAAAATGGTACACACGGCATACCTCAACATGGCCAAGGCTTTTGACAATACCCGACTCAGACATTGTAGAAAAGTGAAATAAACCTCTACAATTGCCCAGTGGACTACCAACTAGCTCACAAGATAGGACAGAGGAAATCAAAATAAAGGAAGCTACCTTCACAAAGAGAAACAAATCACCAGTGGAGTCCCCCAGGGTTCGGTGCTGGGACCTTTCATGTTTGACATCTACTTCTCTTAAGTGAAAGCTAATACCAAAGTGCTCTGTTTAACAGATTGCAGATGACTGCAAGTTATATGGGCAGTTACTGAATCCCCAAATGAACTAACCATCCTGCAGGAAGGTTTGTCCCAAACAAATAACTGGTGCCATAATCATGCACTTAAAATAAATGCCAATAAAGGTAGTATTATCATATCCTTTAGAAAAGTGCCTACCGCAGGGAACTACTATATTGACAATATGCACCCCCCAAGAATTGAAACCAGTTGTTTGGGAACTTACATGGACAGTGACAGCTTTCAAACAACGTATATCCACTGTGGTAAGAAAGTCCTTCTACAATGTACAGCTTATAAAACAAAGAGACAGAGTCTAGATCTAGAGAGGTCATACTTCCCCCTTTATCCAGCTATGATTAGGCCAATTATAGAGTATAATACCCCTTTGGCATGACATGTCCAGACATATGCAACACCTCGAACACCCAAAGACCCCTACTAAAAGGATAAAAGGTCTAAACAGAATACTTTACATGCTACATACTGCTAAAGAGGTGATATGTCTCTGATATACAGGCATCCTCCGACCCAATACCTCTGGACCTACTACACATCAGCAAGTCAAACAGCATCAAAATACTGGGTCCAGGAATCTAAACCTCTTTTGTAACATCAACAGAATGGTTTGGAAAGACAAGTACATCTTGCAGAGGGATACCACTCCAGTGGAACAGACTCCCCCCATCCTCAAAAACCAAAGCTCATCCCTGTCCATATTCAAGCGCAACTTGGCTCTATGGAAAGGCATTTACCCCAGGAAAGCCCCCTGTATTACTAATGGAAACAGGCAGTGCCTAAATGCTGTATCCCATACATGGATTCCCTTTAATTATCTACAGTATGATCCTAGTTATTCCAACTAGAGTAACAATCATAAACCATGTGATGGGTAAAGGCCAATAAAACCCCAGTAGGACAGATTAATTCAACAACAAAATGGGAAATTGGTTAGGCTTAAAAATCACCCACAAGGGCAGCTAGCCTAGCATTTACTTATGAACTAGGACAAGTTTCAAAGATGACTGGTTTCTTTATTAGACGAGGCCACAAAAACGGAAAACAGTCTTGTTAGGCATGAGAATGACTGGCTTTGGACAGCTTTGATTTCTACAGAAACAGAAAGGAAAACAGGAGAAAGAATTAAAGGAGCCCTGGAGGCCAATGGTGGACTATAGCATCAGTAGGATTTCACCCAATTTGGTAGGATTAGGGAACAGTCGTTTCTGTGCTTGAAATTAATGGGGAATGCAAACAGTTCACAGTAAGGCTTCCCATGGTGATGGAAAATCATCCTCCCTGTAGACATGTTTAGAGACCACTTGTAAGGCATCAGAAGACATCTGTTGAGCCTGTCTGCTAATGAGAAAGCTCTGAGAATGGATTGCCTATTACAATACTTCAATTTCAGACACAAGGGGAGGGCAGGTGAAAAACAGTTCCATTATTTGCTCCTGCATCAACATTTCCTGAGTGCACGCTGACTGAACTCTGAGGAATGTGGTCCTGAATGTTTTTATATTTCAGACCAGTGTTCTCAAAGATCTGCATTTTCACTATAGAGAAACCAATGATTTTGTCTCAGCCTCTCAAAGATTGAACAATAGGTGGTTATGAACATTCAAAACAATAAGAATCTGGTTATTTTACCAGCAGACAAGGGTGGAGCTGTGGTAGTCATGGATTGGGTCAAGTATCATGGGGAGGCTGAAAGACAACTTAATGATGGGAAATATTATATGCATATGCCTTTGGATCCCTCTTATAGGTTTAAACAAACTACAATGTCAAACACACAATGTAATGCAGGGGGGCAAGCCCCCCTGCGCACCCCCCCACACACACCCTACTTTAATATTCTAACTCCGAGATCGCACTACAGTGGGAAAAGGGTCCATTTCCCGATCCCCACTATAGTGCAATCTACACCCAAAATGCTGAATCTGAAATGAGAGAATGCCACTGTGCATTCGCTCATTGCACATTCGATGCATTTTTTTTTGACTATGCAAAAACTGGAAAACATCCTTTCGGTCTTTTTTCTTTCACACATGTGCATTACGCACATGTAAAGGTAAACCGATTTACAATTCTTAACCAATTGTAGTACAGACTGGGTGATTTACCTTGCCACTTGCTCTTGTTCAGCATTTTATGTTGGACAGACACCTCGACCACTCAAACTACATATGACTGAACATTTTAGTGATTTCAGAAATAAAAGACAGTCGAGTGCACTATACATGCATTTCCTTACACACACAACTGCAAACTTCCCCTATAATCCTATCAATGATAGTAAATCTGATCGATGTAATAAAACTGGCTGGCATTCTATCCTTAATAATAAATAAAAAAAGTGGATAATTAAATTGGGTAGGCTCTTTCCCCCTGGATTAAATGACCACTTTTGATCAACCAATGGGAAAGGGTTTTGCTGCTAATCATCTGTATTTAATGGGGAATGGTACTAATGGAATATATGGCTTACACTAAGGAAGATTTGGTTTAGCTGAAACCGTTTTTTTGTACCTGATCTCCTATATGCCATAAATAAATTGGATATTTCACACCACATTGTGCTGGCCTGTGGTTTCTTACATGGAATGAATCTATTTGGGCCATTGCACTTACCGTACCTGCAAGGGCTTGTTTGTGTACATTTTCTAAATTATATCAAGCCACTTAGTAATGGGAAAGTACAGTTTTGTACCTACCATAAATGTAGATGTTCGAGGATTCCCTTGCTGCAGTCCTGACAATTGGGGTATAGTCCGCGTCCCAGTCGGCCCGAATACCAGAGTATAAGGCTGACGTCGGTCATGGCGCCTTAGACTGACGTCAGTACGTCAGGGTACTAATGCGCATGACCGGCGTCATTTCCTCAGTCTTTTCTTGCCCCAGATGTCAGAAGACCCAAAAAGACAAGTCCCAAAAACAACCTGCACCAAAAAACATGTACAATATATACAGTAATACATACAAAAAATATAAGCATGAAAACTCACCTACACAACCACCCTGAAACACAGAGGGGAAGGAGGGAGGGTAAATTGGACTGCAGCAAGGGAATCCTCGAACATCTACATTTATGGTAGGTACAAAACTGTACTATGTTCTTCGTCTTCCCTTGCTGCAGTCCTGACAATTGGGTAGAATCCCAAAGCAGAGGTAAGGGAGGCTGGCAAATTATAAAGTAGCAGGAGCTGACAACATGCCTTGTAAAACAGCTGTGGCAAAACCAGCTCTAGTCTTAGAGTATATAGGCAGGTGATAATGCCTAGAGAAAGTATGCACTGAACTCCAAGTAGCTGCTTCCAGAATATCCTTAGTTGCCACCCCCCTTAGAAATGCTGTTGAAGTGGCAGTAGCCCTAGTGGAATGAGGCCTAATCCCAGCTGGAACCTCTTTGCCATGATGGGAATAACAAAATGCAATGCAAAAGCCAATCCACCTAGAAATAGTTTGTTTTGACACAGGCTTGCCCTGTGAACTCAAAGCAAAAGAAACAAGTAACTGCTGAGACTGCCTAAAATCTTTAGTCCTGCTCAAATAATAACGCAATTGCCTGTGTACATCTAAAGTGTGCAAAATCTTTTCCCCTTTATTTTGAGGATCTGCAAAAAACGTAGGCAAATGAATAGTTTGGTTTAAAGCCACACTAGAAACCACCTTAGGCATAAAGGAAGGATTAGTGCGTAATGATACCCTGTCCTTATGGAAAATCAAAAGGGCTCTACTGCCATAAGGGCCTGCAACTCAGACACCCTTCTTGCAGAAGTAATAGCCAACAGAAAAGCAGTCTTCCATGACAAATATTTCAATTCAGCAGTAGCTGCAGGCTCAAAAGGTTGTAGAGTAAGTTTTCCAACACAAAATTGAGATCCCAAGCAGGAGTAGGAGCTCGTGGGGGTCTTATATTCTTTGCCCCTCTAAGAAACTGCTTGAACAAAGGATGCGAAAACAAAGGTGGGTCACAATCATAGTGAGCTGAAATTGCTGCAGCATGAATCTTTATGGAAGAGAAGGACAAACCTTTGTCCAATAATTCAGTAAGATATTGAAGAGCCACACTCAAATTAGGCTCTGAAATCTCCAAATTCTTTGCTGTACTCCAAAATAAAAATCTCTTCCATTTTTCTGCGTACACTCTCCTAGTACTAGGCCTTCTAGCTTCCATAATTACATTTAAAACTTGTTGAGGAAGCTGAGAGCTACCATGCTTCAACACAGAATATGCCAAGCTGTGAGATGAAGAGATTGAAGCTTGACATTGAGCAGATGACCGTCCTTCTGAGATAACAAATGAGGAATCAGAGGTAAAGGCCATGGAGGCTTCTTTACAAGACTCCTTAGAAGTGGGTACCAGTGTTGTCGAGGCCAATCTGGAGCTATCAAAATCATCCTTGGCCTGTCCTGTCTGACCTTTAGTAATACCTTTGGAAGAAGAGGTAGAGGTGGAAAGGCATAGACATGAAGGTTTTTCCAACTGAAAGACAGAGCATCCACTTTCCAAGCTGTGTGATGAAACCCCTTTGTGCAATACCTTGGCAGCTGGTGGTTTAGTGGAGAAGCGAACAGATCTATGTCTGGAGTTCCCCATGACACTGTCAATTTCTGAAATACATGAAGATCCAGTTTCCACTCGTGGGGATCCATGATTTGTCTGCTTAATACATCTGCTAGGGAGTTCTGTGCTCCTGGCAGAAACCTTGCCTGAAGAGTCAGTTGCAGGCTTAACGCAGTCTCCCATAAAATCATTGCTTGCCTGCATAGAGGATAAGAATGTGTTCCCCTTGCTTGTTGATGTACCACATGACAGTTGTGTTGTCTGTCAGAATCAACACCTGCCCTGGAAGAAGTAACTCCTTGAACGCCATCAATGCAAACTGGACTGCTAACATCTCCTTCATGTTGATATGTAGATGCTGTAGTCTGGCAGGCCACTTGTCTTGTATCCACTTTCCATTTAGATGAGCTCCCAAGCAGTGTCCGAGGCATCTGTCGTTAAAATCTGACTCGCCTCTGGCCGGGTCACAGAGAGTCCCTTGTTTAGGTGACATTCCTGAGCCCACCACAAGAATTCCTTTTGAAGGCAAGGTATTATTTGAATGACAGTGTCCAAATCTTGGCAGTGCTGTGTCCATACATTTTGAGATACCATTGCAGCTTCCTCATATGCAGTTTGGCATTGGGAAGCACTAGAATACAAGATGCCATGAACCCTAATGCTTGAAGGACTGTCCTTGCAGTCAGCACGGACTGATGAGATAGTTGATGGAAGTAAAGTGACAGACTCTTTTGTTTGTCCGGGGTTAAAAAGGCCATCTGGGCTGCTGTATTCAGTCTCACACCCAGAAAGCACATGTCTTGAGAGGGTACTAGACTGGACTTTATTTCGTTCACAGAATACCCTAGGCATCTTAGCACTGCTATGACATATTCCAGATGCTGTAGAAGGTGTTCCTTTTCTTGAGCCAGAATCAGGCAGTCGTCCAAGTAAGGATAAATTTGAATGCCTTGAAGCCTGAAGTAAGCTATCACTGGAGCCAGAACCTTTGTGAATACTCTGGGCAGTAGATAAGCCAAAGGGCAATGCAGAGAACTGATAATGAAAATCTCCAGTTCGAAACGCAGATACTGTCTGCAACTTAGCCTTATGGGCACATGAAGGTAAGCTTCCTTGAGATCCAAAGTTACCATCCAGTGATCCTTGCCCAGCAGAGGTAACAGTTGCTGTAACGTCAACATCTTGAACTTGGGAATGTCCAGATAAGTGTTGAGGATAGATAAATCCAAAATTGGTCTCCACGTGTTCCCCTTCTTTGGTACTAGGAACAGGCGAGAATAAAATCCAAGCCCTTTCTGATACAGGGACTGGCTGAATAGCCCCTATCTGGAGTAACTGAGAAACTTGCTTGAGAGCCTCTTTTCTTTGTGGAGGAGGAACATCTGGCATGCCTTTGAAAGGGGCATTGTGTGGAAATAAAATCTGTACCGTGATGAATGATAAACAGCACCCATCTGTCTTAAGTGATTAGATCCAAATTGTCATTAAAGAGAGACAATGTTCGTCCCAAAGGAGCTGCCAGGCGAGAGTCCACTGGCAGCTGAAAAGGCAGGTCATTGGGTCTGCTTACGAAAGGACTGACCCTGCCCTCACCAGAAGTCTGAGCAGGTGAACTGTCTGATCTAGGCCTAAAGAACCTTGAGCCCTGCCCCTACCACGTCTAGATCTACCCCTAGACTGGGAACCATAAGCAGGATATGTCCACCCCTTAGCAGGCCAATTTCTACTAAACTTCGGAGGTTGCACCTGCAAAAAATCTTTAACAGTCTGCATAGACTTAGCTTTGTCCACCATTTTCTTTAAAACTGCTTCCACAGGCGGTCCAAACAACACATCAGACTGTAAAGGAGCATCCAAAATCCTGGTCTTAACATGCTCAGCTAAATTCTGATCCTTCAACCATGCATGTCTGCGAAGAACAGAACTAGTAGCAGCCACCCTCGAGGAGGCCTGAACAGCATCAAAACCACACTGCAAAGAATGCTTACCCACTTGTTCAGACACATGAACCAAATCCAGCAATTCTTTACACTCAATACCTTCCGCCAAAGCATCCACCTTAGATTTCAATTGTGAAAGGAGATAATTCTGATATTTCAGCATATGAAATTGACAATTCAACGCCCTCATGGCTAGAGTGGAAGAAGTATATACTTTCTTACCCCACCTATCCAAAGCCCTTGCCTCTTTATCAGAGGGGACAGGATTTTTAACAACAGAAGCTTTAACACCTTTAGGCCCCTGAGAAACAGTTTCTGGGTCCGCCCTGGGACTCTTAAACAAATACTTATGAGCTTCGGGCACCCTATAATACCTATCAGGCTTAACAGGAGCAGGAGGCAAGGAATCAGGGTTCAGAGAAGCCTCTGCAAAAACATCCTCCACCACATTCAACACAGGAGGAATAGCTAAGGGCCTATGCTGAGGCAAAACAAGAATTCCCTAAGCCTTTTTCTGGAGTCAGAGTAATCTTGGCCTTCCCATTTAAAGTGCTCCCTCATGGAGTGAAGAGTCTCTGAAAATGAAAAATCCTCAGGAGGAGAAGCTGAAGGAGTGGAATCATCCACATCAGAATCAGAATAAGCAGGAAACTCTTGCAAGTCTTCCACAGAAGACTCTGAAGCCTGTGAACACTGTTCAAAACTATCAAACTCCTGTTCCACCCTAGGCCTCTTATCAGGTGGGGGCATAGAACCTCTAATCAGAGTAATCAAGTCTTCAGCCATTTTAAGCATATGTTTCTTAGGCACAGAGCCCGAAATGCTAGGAGAAACAGAAGCTGAACTTGGCCTTCCTCTAAAAGAAGCTCTGGAAACAGAAGGAGAGGCCCTAACTACCTTGGGAAGAGAGGGAAGAACAGTTACCTGAGAAGCCCCGTCAGCCTGGCCTACTTCCTGAGAGGGCACATCCTGTAACAGTAAAGTATCTGCCTGAGACTCCATAGAGACTCCTGGCAAAACCTCTGGCTCCCCTGGGTCTTCTAAAGGACCGGCGTCCGGGACTGCCGGTTCCTCACCCCTAGACTTCACTGTTTTGTCCTTGCGCTTCTTAGATGAAGCAGGCGTCGGAGCATCCGAAGGCATAGTATAATTGCAACGCTTCCCAAACACTAACCTAGCACAATCAAGCCTCCTCTTAATAGTGCGCTTATTAAATCTAGCACAAGGCGCAACCAACAACGTCGTGCTCAGGCCCTAAACAAGGTATACACAATGTATGATAATCCCTATGCGGTATCTGCTTCCCACAAGAAATACAGTTATTCACTTTTTCTGACATCCGGTAATATACTGAGGCAAGAAAAACCAAAATGTTCCCCAACGGGGTTACTTAGCCAACTCTGTACTCGGTCTGAAACTCCGGTTTCGGAAAATCTCAGAACGCCAACCTGCACTCGCAAAATTGCTTCTGCATCGGACCATGCGGCAAAAAAGACTGAGGAAATGGCGTCGGTCATGCGCATTAGTACCCTGGCGTACTGGCGTCAGTCTAAAGCGCGACGACCGGCCAGCCTTATACTCTGGTATTCGGGCCGACTGGGACGCGGACTATACCCCAATTGTCAGGACTGCAGCAAGGGAAGACGAAGAACATCCATAAGACCAGGGTTCTTGAACACTTTGCACACAGACGGTTAAACCATTTCATGTGAGCCAAGTACCTCCCAGACTTACTACTATAGGATGCAGAGCTGAAACTAACAATGCTAGATCAAGCATTGTTGTGGTTTACTAAGACTTATGCGAATGGCAGCAAGTCAAACGACCAATGTCCGAAATCACGGTTTCCAAGGGACAGGAAACCGAACCAAAAGTGATCGATCACATTTAGTCGAGTTGCATGGTGCACTCTACCTTTCTGCAAGCGAAGTGCCGAGACTGTGGAGGGGGGGGTCGTACTTCAGTGAGGAACAGGGAAGTAGCCCATTTCTTCACTGTAGTGCAATCTCAGAGTTGGTATATTTAATGTGCAGGGGGTGTGGGGTGTGCAGGGTGGCATAGCTCCCTTGCTACATAGTAGAGATATACCGAGTATCACCGGTGGAGACAGGAATGTTGAAAATGTCATACAGACATTTTCGTGTTAACTATTTTCGACATTCCGGTCTTCCTCTGTTGTCAAATTCAACTTTATTTTCGATGCAGCAACTGTTCAACTCGACCCCTTTTGAACATACCATAGTAAACCATTTTTGCAGGGGGAGTCCCCACAACCACCACACCCTAGCATTTCTAAACACATTAACTTCAAAATTATGCAACCTTAGGGGGTAGAGAGAAACTTCTTTACCTCTACAGTTCCACAATCTCACAGATTTCATTGGCAAAATTTCAACCAAAAATGGGAGTCACTTAAAAATTGTCTACTACAGTTTCAAGTTTATTTGGTGTGATCAAGCCTAGCTATCTTTAAGCTGGTTCCCTACAACCAGTGCAGAAATATCTTTCACTCAAGTTATGGGGTGCTGCTCTGAAGAATCTAATTGGAAACAGTTAATTTATAATCTCCATGCAATTTAATAACACTACCATATTTACCTACCTAACAAAAGAAACATATCAAGCACCAGACTGTATCAGCCAGAAGTCTGAGGAAATTGCCTGATCTTGGGATCCTGCTGCACTGGGAGCTTATACAGCTGTGTGTTATTACAGAAACTTAGTTTAAAAGAAGAAAAAAACACTCCTTCCATACCAGAGTTTTGTGTGTAGCATGTGCTTCAACCTAGCCTGATGGTAAACTGTGGTGCAGTATCAATATCTGTTAAAGACCACATCACTTACAGTAGGCAGGTCACTAAAGACCCAAAACTGAACTCGCTGGGATCCAAATCACATTAAAAAGAATCATCTATCAGATCACCGCATATTAGAAGACCCCCCCCATGCTCCCAGGAAACCATGCTAGGTTCCTAAAAATACTGGATGAACTTCAGATTAACAGGAATTCCATTATCCTAGAAAACTACCTACCATATGATAAACTAGGGTACATACAAGTCAACTGTAGGTTACACCCAAACAATTCCTTGCTTTCATAAATTAAAAAACACCCTAGACCAAATAAAAGAACCTACTAGAGGACAAAACAGTCTTGACATGGTCCTTACCAACATGGCATTAATAACAGTTATACCCTCGATACTCAATACTCTCGTCTTCAGTTAAATAGGATTACAAACTGCTAGCATTTTCCTTCAAAATCTCATTATAGTTAAATGCAAAATCACAACGTCTGAGACCTCATCGTGGAATTGTAGAAGGTGTATTTGTTTGAAGTCTCAAAATTCAAGTTTAATAGTTACGTAAGCAAACTCTTTGCACTCCTGGATGAATGCACTGACCTCACAGCTCCCGCCAGAACCAAACAAAATGGAAAGTTAAAAAGGTCTGATGGTTCAGAAGAATGAATGAATAAATAAATAAACAATAAAAGTCAAAAATCTTCTTATACTATACAGCAAAACAAAATCCCCGAAATCAAAGTTAACACCAAAAGTAAAACAAAGGCATCCCATAGCATCAGAAAGTAAAAAGACAAGTACAAATCCTTCTTTAGCTATGGGAACAAACACCCAACACTGCTCAGAACTTATCCAAAATATACAAAGCCCATATATCCCACAGAATACTAAACATCCATCATAACCAAAGAACACTTGTTAAAGGTACTCTTCAAATTTAAAAAATATATCACCCATAAGGCCTGATTATATAACTGGTTGCCTAATCAATAAAAAAGCTGAATGAACTCCAAATTGAACGATACATAACTAAGTGGATTTGCAAATTTCTTGATGGGTTAGAACATGTAGTGAAAGTTGCAAGTGCATCCTCAGCATCCCAGACACCCTTGTGAATATGTGCTGAACTTGCTGGGGCAGTTAGCTTAGTACCCTACAATCCTAAGAACTCATATGTCCACAGATCAAACAGT